>NC_081543.1:18513969-18564529 GCF_901000735.1 Corylus avellana | reverse complement strand
CAAGAGACGTTGAAATCGCCCCCAATACACCAGGGATATCCCCCTACAAAACCAGACTTCCTAGCTCCTCTCAAAGCAACTGACGGTCAACATCTGAATTGTGCCCATAGACACTGGCGAAAGCCCACTCAAACTGGTCAATGACACTTCTGAATTTACAAGCCACCAAAAAATTCCCCACACACTTCGATCTTTTCACAATTCTCCTGTCCCAAATCAAGACAATGTCGCCCATTATAATAACTGTTTTGATCTCCCCTCTTGCCATCTCTCTTCTTTCCTACTATTTATACTTCAAACACATTAGCCATCCAATTATTAAATTTCTTTTATTTCTACCTTTTTTGTGTAAAAAAAAAAAAAATTGAATCGCAAATTTTTTGCAGTTGCATTTTTGTTCCTACAAATATAAATACAGTATTAGTTATCAATATATATATATATATATAAGCAACTGACGGTCAACATCTGAATTGTGCCCATAGACACAGGCGAAAGCCCACTCAAACTGGTCAATGACACTTCTGAATTTACAAGCCACCAAAAAATTCCCCACACACTTCGATCTTTCCACAATTCTCCTGTCCCAAATCAAGACAATGTCGCCCATTATAATAACTGTTTTGATCTCCCCTCTTGCCATCTCTCTTCTTTCCTACTATTTATACTTCAAACACATTAGCCATCCAATTATTAAATTTCTTTTATTTCTACCTTTTTTGTGTAAAAAAAAAAAAATTGAATCGCAAATTTTTTGCAGTTGCATTTTTGTTCCTACAAATATAAATACAGTATTAGTTATCAATATATATATATATATATATATATTGATAACTAATACTGTATTTATATTTGTAGGAACAAAAATAGAGATTCAATCGAAGCAACTGCAAAAAATTTGCAATTCAATTTTTTTTATTAGTTATCAATATATATATATATAAGAATACAGTAGTTACAGGGAGAAAAAAAAAAGAATCACAAACTGCACCCCTCCAAATTTTTTTTTTTTTTAAGACAACCCGCTTCCTCTCTCTTGAGTATCTCTCACCATCTTTTACCCTTTTCTCCTTTTTTTGAATTAAGTACTACTCGTGTGAGACACCAAAGGAGACATAACTCATGGACACCAGGAGTATCCAAAAGACACAAATCCTTAAATAGCTATGACGCACGAATTCTCGCCTTTCACTAATGCTGTCCAAATCACTTGAATCACCCTATATGCATTTTTTGAACATCCATCATTCTATTTTCTAAAAGTATTTGTTAGGGAATTTTTTCAAGGCAAAAAACACCAAAAGCAAACTAGAATGACATTGATGCTTAAGCCAATGGGACATGCCATCTAGACAACCTTTTATGCCACTGCAACACACACAAGCAATTTCAGCTAATAGGTTAAATAGTTTACCATTTTTCTAACTTTTACTTATATATTATGGATCTTTCTCTGAGAAGTTTTTTATTTTATAAGTAAACGAATGATATAAAAAAGTGAAAGGGTGCAACCCAAGTACACAAAGTATACAAGAAAAACACTTAAATAGAAACAAATAAATAAACAAAAATCAAGAGTCATTATAGCTAGAAAAATGAAGGCACTCAAAGGCAGTTGTCCAGTGGGTATAGGGTTTTAAAGAAAAGGCCTTTAGTTCCACCAACATGCCCTCGCAATTCTCAAAACTTCGATCATTTATTTCTCTGAGAAGTTATTTTGTGCATATTTAAAAATATGCGCTTCACTGTAACCAGGCACTAGCTTGCCCTCTGCGCTCTGCAACTAGACTCCAGGAGGCCTTTGTGCTTAAATCCGCCTAGTGCTTTTAACAGCACTGTTGCTGACCTATTCTATTAGTGGGTTAATTATTACATGTGATATCCTCTCTTAAAGTTAGCCAGCTTATTGAAATCCACATTAGATTCTGGAAAGTTGATCTATGTCATTCTTCTTATGAAATTTTCCAGTTGGGTGGGCTTTTAAGTTCTTTTATACCTAATTATTAATCATCAACATCTGATAGGGATTGCACAATATAATCGGTACACTTTTGAGTGTCAGCTTGTGTAGATATTGTTAAACTCAGAATCTAACTAAGAACACATTATGATTCGGGAAACCCATATGGCCTCTGGAAGAACCTCATTAAGCAGAAAACTTGACATACCTGGCTTGCTTTACACATGAAACTCGAAAGAACCAAAACCTCCTCGAATGCAATGGCCTTATCAATCTTCCCACCGAATATGCCCTCAAATCTCTGTCAACACCATCCAGCAATAACACTCTATTAGAAAGCAATAAACCATTAACGTAAGTAGGTTTTCATATTCTGCTAAGCTACTAACTTAAACAACTGCTACAAAACAAACCCACCTTGAGCTGGATTACGAGGACGTTGGGAGCTTGAAGTATTGACATTTGCTTCCTCGCTGCCACCAATTTCTTACAACTAAACA
This sequence comes from Corylus avellana, assembly GCF_901000735.1. Taxonomy (NCBI): domain Eukaryota; kingdom Viridiplantae; phylum Streptophyta; class Magnoliopsida; order Fagales; family Betulaceae; genus Corylus; species Corylus avellana. The sequence goes on along the minus strand of NC_081543.1, from coordinate 18,562,069 downwards.
AGCATAAGTTCCTCAATCAAAACATGATAATAACAGTAGAGAGCTCACACGATAACAAAAAATAAGACAGCGACAGATTGAGTGACTCACTTGTCACACTTGTACTTATTGTTGCCATCCAAAACCTCCGGCTGAAAGAACTTTTGCAAGGCCTCTTTAAGCGAATTAATAAGCAAAACATCAAGACTAATATCCATTATGTCGTCAACCTTATTGGACTCGTTGCCACAAGAAAGACACTTCACCTGACTCTGCAACGCACCCCCAAATATCTCCTTCACCACCGTAGTAGAACTAGCGGTAGCAGCAGCAGCAGCCTGATCGCCACCCTTGGCGTTGGAGCGGCGCTGCTGCAACTTCTTGAGGCGGAGGCAGGTGTTGTGGCAGGCGTCGATTACGTAGCGCAGGAACTCATGTGCGTCCTCCTGGCGGCCGCCCCGGAAATGCTCGGCGAAAATCTTGAGACAGCTCTGGATCTTCACGGGCGCGTCCAGGGTGAGATCCACCCTCAGAGACCGCGCTATCCGCTTCTCCAATATGCAGAAGGGGCAGTCGCGCGCCGAATCGCCTGCACGAAAAACAGGAAGCGAATCAATAACAAGCAAATGAAAAAAAAAAGGCCTGAAAAGGAGGGATTGGAAGGATATGTAGGTACATAGGGCGGAGTGCTGGCATTTGAGGCAGAAATTGGCGAGGGGAGGGGTGTAGGTGAGGCACTGGAGGACGCTGTTGAGGTAGCAGGAGTTGCCGAGGTTCTTGAGCCCCAGAGGAGGACCGCTCTTGCGCTTCTGACTCAGTAGACTCGGCTGCCAACTCATTTGCAATTGCAAGGCCATCAAAGAGGAAGACCTCCTGCCTCCGCTTCCTCTGACACATCGGGCGTCGTCGTTTCTCCCCGCAATCGCATCGCGCTATTTCTCTCTCTCGGCGTCTCTGAAGCTTTGAAGCCGGTATTTCAGAAGAAAAAATTGAGGCTCTGTGGGAGAAGCGGAAAGGAAAAGGAGAAGGGCCGCCGCGTTTCCAAAGCTCAGATTTATCGAGGGTTCATAATTCCCCTCTCTACTTCTTCTTCTTCGACCCTTCCCTCCCCTGCCCGTTTCGGCTCGTAGGGCAGTTAGTATTCCCCGCTAATTGGGATTTTTAGGACACCCATGTGGACTGCTGTAGTGTATTATGCAGCCATATATTGTACGGCTTATTTCTATTTGGTTGTCTTATATATATATATATATATATATATATATATTGTTTTGATATTCTTTCAAAACAAATTGGTTTCAATGACTGCTTTTCTAAACTTGTGTTTGAAAACTTGTTACTCTATTATTTGTTTTGTTAAGTTTAGAAATAGACAATTTATGGAAAAAAAAAAAAAAAACAAAAAACAAAAAACAAAAGACATATTTTTGGAATTCTAAAATTTTTTAATACAAAACTAATAGAATTAAGGGTAGATGTAGGTTTTTGGAGAATCACAATTCACTGAACATTGTGAAGTGTCTTCAACATTTTCATGTTCAACATCTTAATGAACATCTTAATGTTTAAACTCCTCACAGCAAACTTGTCTTCTTAGAACGCCTCATCAACAAATTCTTCTTCCTCTACATAAGATAGATTTGAGACTCATGAACACCAGCCAAAGCGGCGCGCTACGATTTTCACGCATAAAATTGTATCTTCTTTCGTTGAAATCACACCTCACTTTTTACATCAACAGTGTCGGTTTGCGCATGATTACGGGGCAAGAATGCGGCCCTCATATGCTTCAATAATTTTTTGCAACTACTGATATTCTTTTTTTCTTACCACACTTTAGTTTACTTCAAGTGCTGCCACCATGCAGCAACTTTTCCTTGGAACTTGGTTGCTACTAAAGAGAACATTTAATCATCAGGTACCTCCTACAAGTCTAGGATCCCCCCTACAGTAGCTACCCAATCAAGGAATTGTTCAAGTTGCAAGCAACCTTAGATCTCTGAGATGTAGAGGTTGAATTCCACCTCCCATTAATTATGAACTTTCGCCAAGGGATACTCCTTCGCACTTTGCACTTCATAAAAACGTTGATAAGTTCGCCATCAAAGCTAGACTTGTCTTCCTCCTCTACATCACGCAGATTTGGTTGACAGAAGGGACAATTTGGACCACCCATACCGAAAAATTGCTCAGTAGTGCTTCCATTCGTTGAACATACCAACAAATTGCAACTCCATATGCTGCAAATGAACTGCCAATTGGTCCTTTCATGTTGTCTTTTTCGCACTCGTGCACATCATTCAAATATGTAAAATGGTTTCCCCTTTTGTGTCCTCATGGTGCCATTGAAAAAATAAACTTGGCTCTGATACCAACTCATGCAAGTGTTGTAGTGGGAACACAAAAACAAACAACAACAAAATCATAACTTTTCTCAACACTAATATTCTATCAATGACTCCAAGGTAGGATAGAAAGAAAACCACCCCCAAAGTGTTTTCCATTGAGAATCAATCAAAATAACATCAAGGCTGCATTCTTAGGTCACCCATAACATGTATTGTAACGCCCAAGAAAATTAGTTAGAAGTTAGTTAAGTTTTAGTAGAACTTGTTAAGTTAAAAAAGTTAGATTGAAAGTCCTAGTGGAAGATGCTGAAAATCCAATCCAGATTGCCTCATCAGCAATATCATATGGATGCACTGCAAACGGGGTATCATAGAGAGCTTCGTCTGCAATGTCAGCTGAACACTCTGCAGACAAGGTACTGTCACAGAGTCTCGTTTGCAATCTTGTTTGAATGCACTTCGGACGAGGAGTAACAGTGGTTTCCATAGAGCGCCTCGTTTGCAACCTCGTCCGAACGAGTTGCAACCGAGCTCACTTATCTCATTCAAACGAGGTTCCCCTCGTCCAAATGAGCCGCATTGGTATAAATACCCAACACATGAAAAAAAATCATTTCTCTCTTTTTCTTCATCTTCTGTGAAATTTCTCTCTTCTCTCTCATAGGGTTTGTACCCAAACCTTAGGTATTGACTTGTAGAGACTTCTAAAGCCAAATCTAACCCCGAGGATGCATTTCTTGGTGTTAGATCAACGTTTTCACTGATTGGTTTAAGGTAAATCCATAAACCTTAAGTTTTATTGATTTGAGTTAGATATCTAGGGATTTTGTTTAATCTCTCAAATTTCTTTGGGGTTTTTGTATTTAGAGAACTTGTATACCATCTTAGAACAACGGGTTGCAATCTTGTGGTTCAAAAACTCTGGATTCACAAGAAATCAAGGTAACACCCAAAACCCTAGTTTTTGTCTAAGTGTTGAGTTTGGGCGCTTTGAGTGTCTAACCCTAGAGATTCTTTATAGGTTAGTATTGTAAGCTAAAGTGATGTCAAATGGAAACCCTAGAATGCTATGGGTTACCTTGTAGAGTGAGGGACTTGTGTAGTTCAAGTATCTCTGTAAGTTCGAGTTATTTAAGCCTAGAATAAAGCCTAGCTATGTATTTATTATGTAAATGCATAGGTACATTGCAAGTTGAGTCGAGGTTCACCGAGTTTGCCAAGCGAACGTAGTAAGTATTTTTACTTACTGAGCAAAATAAACGTTTTCAAAATGTGCTCAAAGCAAGATATAGTTATTTAACTTCAAGCCAACGTCATTTTATATAAAACCTGATTTGTGATATTTTGATGAATTGATAAGGTTTTATAAGATTATTTGGTGAATGTTTATGGATGATTTATATGAGCTTTAATATGTTTGAGATTTATTATGATGAGTTATGTTTTTTTTTTTTTTTTTTTTTTGACATGTCCACATAAGAAGGGGGAGGGGGATTCGAACTAGTGACCACCGCTTCATTAGGCGTGATCCTAGCCGATTGAGCTACCTCTTGGGGATATGATGAGTTATGTTAGTTAAGAGTATTTTGATGTTTTGCATGATTTATTTATGATATGAATCAATGACTTCAATAATATGTGTTATGATCAGTATATGAGTTTAAGGATTTGATGGCATAAGCATGAGCATCACATGAATGATACAATGATGATGTAAGAAAAAATCAACAAAACTTTTAATTTAACTATGCATGTGTGTTTTTTAATAAGGATTGGGTTTTTCCTTTTCTATTAGGATTTTGTTTTCCCTTTTCTATTAGGATTTGCTTTCCTTTTTCCAATTGGGTTTGGTTTTCTTTTTTCTTATTAATTTAGGAGGTGCCTAGCCTATATAAAGTCATCTAATCTTTGTTATTTTTCAATTCAGTATGAACTATCAATTAAATTTAAGTCTTTCAGAATTATTTATCTATTCGCTTATTTGGGGCAATTAGGGTATTTCTCTTCCTTATTTGTTATTTTCTTTCTTCCTGAATTCCATTTTCAATATTTAATTCTTAGTTTTTGTTGTTATCATACGCAGTGAGAACAATTTTAGTTTTGCCCGGCGTTAGTTGGTATCAGAGCTTAGCGACTTCTTGTGACGTAGTGGAAGACTAAGGTAACTAATCAAAGAGCGGCGTCTTTGATTCTGCAGGGAGAAGCGTCTTCGTCTTCTACCCAAAAAGATAAAAACAAGCCTCCAGGCTAAAAAAAAGATAATCTCCACAGAGTATTTGAGAGATAATTCTCTGATTTGATAATAATTCAATTAGTTTTTTTTACATAATAAGCTTGCCTACTTATAGAAGAGAAATACTTGTGGAGAAAGTAAACCTACTTCTAGTAAAGAAAGTAAATCTAATCCTAATAGAGAAAGTAAATATAATCATAGTAGAAAAGTAAACATAATCATAGTAACAATAGTAAACCTAATCCTAATAAGGAAAGGAAAAGAAAATTATGGGAAACTTCACTTACCCCCTATACTTTAGCGCTTTTTGCAGACACCCCCACATTGTTCAAAAACTCTCGTTTTGATGTATCCAACTTTCGTTTCCTTTCACTTTGCCCCTTCCGTTAGGATTTCCTATGAAATCCTAACGGAGGGGTGTGAAATTTCAATTTTGCCCTTATTTTTTATTAAAATTTTTTTTAAAAAAAATCATGACCCGTGGGTTTACAGGTGGATCTAACCCACCCGTATTATGACCCACGGGTCATATTATTATTATTATATATATTTAAGAAAAATAAAATAAAAATAGTGACCGGGGGTCACTTGTGACCTGCTGGTGGGTCACAAAGTGACCCCTGGTGGGTCACTTTTTTATATATTTTTTAATATAATAATTATAATAATAATTTTTTATTTATAAATAATGGTAAATTTGGAATTTTTAAAAAATTTAGGGGTATAAAGGTCTTTTACTAAATCTACCGTTTCATTTAACTGCAAAAGCTAACGGTAGGGGGTATTTGGAACAAAACGAAAGTTTGATACACCAAAGTGAGAGTTTTTGAACAATGGGGGGTGTCTGCAAAAAGCGCGAAAGTATAGGGGGTAAGTGAAGTTTCCCCATAAAATTATAATAAAATAAAATAAAATCCTAATATAAAATTAACAATCAGCGGGAATCGTGACAATCTTTCCTTTTGTACTTCCATTGTCTAAGAACGGATAAAATTCTGATCAAGCGGCGCTCCTCCAATATTATTATTGATATTTTCCTTATTTTCATTTTTACCGAAAATATAGGTAAATATCGTCCTACATCAGACACCCTCACTTTAAAAAAACTCATCCTCGAGTTTTCTTTGGGACATGGCAGGCGCAACTCCTCCGTAGAAATATAGTTGGAGATATCTACATAGATTTCACCAAGACATGTTTTCTCATTTTCGTCCTTTTCCATAAAAATTAACGATATCTTCATGGACGTCATCTTCAACTTCACCGTTATCTTCCAAAGGATCGCCAATTTTTGTGGTGATCATGGTGAGTTGCACCTGTAGTGGAGGAGATTGCACTTGTAGTGGAGGAGGCGGTAGCTGTTCCTCCATTGACGTAGTCATTGGAATCAATGATGGTGGCTGCACAAATGTTTTCTCTGACGGCAACTCCACTTCTTCAACCAACTTAACATCTGCCACAACTTCTTCACCATAATTAAAATTCTCTTCATAGGCAAAGGGCCTATTTGGAGAGTTATGAAGATGATTATAGACATGACGAAAGTGACTTATGTCATCCTCACGGAATCGGTCAACATAGGGATACCGAACAGGTTCCCTTCGGATCCCATAGTCATCTAGGAACCCGGCATTGAGTAACCGCTTCATCTTGGGCCCAGATGTAACGGGTCTTTTCCCTTCCCTGGATCGAGAGAGCTTCAACCATTCCCACCAAGTGGATGCTCCACCTTTGAGCTTATAGGCCACCAACTTCACCTTCTTTTCTTCTGGAATACACATGTACTCAAAGAATCTTTCTACCTCCATTATCCAGTCAAGGTAATCTTCAATGTGAAGATAACCATCGAATGAAGGAAGATCGATATTCATCTGGTACTCCCGGGTGTCTCTGTAATTCCAATGGGCACGCATCTGCCTGCATTCAAACGACTCGCACAATTGGCGACCTCCTGTTGCATCATTTGCGTTGTCTGCCAGAACTCTTGGAATTCGGCTCTTAAAGGAGCCTTTGATCACTTAATGTATCGCTAGTAGTCGGATCTCGAAACAATATCTCTCTCACGAACGGCGTCGTTATAGAGATATTGTTGTAGTATAAGTTGGTCATCGAATCCGAATAACGCCGGCTCGAATACCCCATGAATTTGGCTCTCGAAAAGGTCCCTTCCCTACATGCGATGTTCTTGGAGAAGTTTGTCACCGTTGCGCTGATTGGCCATAATCAGGATAAAGCCTGCTCTGATACCAATTGACATAGCGGAAGACTAAGGTAAACTAATCAAAGAGCAGCGTCTTTGATTCTGCAAGGAGAAGCGTCTTCGTCTTCTACCCAAAAAGATAAAAACAAGCTCGCAGACTAAAAGAAAGATAAAACTCCGCAGAGTATTTGAGAAAGAATTTTCTGATTTGATAATAATTCGATTAGTATTTTTTTTACATAATAAGCTAGCCTATTTATAGAAGATAAATACTTGTAGAGAAAGTAAACCTACTTCTAGTAGAGAAAGTAAATCTAATCGAAACAACATCTCTCTCACGAACAGCATCGTTATAGAAGTTGTTGTTGTTGTAGTATAAGTTGGCCATCGAATCCGGATAATGCCGGCTCGGATACCCCATGAATTTGGCTCTTTAAAGAGCTCCTCCCCTACAAGCGGCGTTGTTGGGGAAGTTTGTCACTGTTGCGCTGATTGGCCATGATCAGGATAAAACCTGCTCTGATACTAACTGACGTAGCGGAAGACTAAGGTAACTAATCAAAGAGCAGCGTCTTTGATTCTGCAGGGAGAAGCGTCTTCGTCTGCGACCCAAAAAGATAAAAACAAGCCCGCAAGCTAAAAAAAAGATAAACTCCACAGACTATTTAAGAGATAATTCTCTGATTTGATAATAATTCAATTAGTTTTTTTTACATAATAGGCTAGCCTATTTATAGAAGAGAAATACTTGTAGAGAAAGTAAACCTACTTCTAGTAGAGAAAGTAAATATAATCCTAATAGAAAAAGTAAATCTAATCCTAGTAGGAAAGTAAAAATAATCATAGTAGCAATAGTAAACCTAATCCTAATAAGGAAAGAAAAATAAAGTTCTAATAAAATAAAATAAAATCCTAATATAAAATTAACAATCAGTGGAAATCGTGACAATCTTTCCTTTTGTACTTCCATTGTCTAAGAATTAATAAAATTCTGATCAAGCGGCGCTCATCTAATATTATTATTGATATTTTCCTTATTTTATTTTTTACCGAAAAGATAGGTAAATATCGTCCTACATCATTTTTAGATGAGTTTTTTTATTAATTTTCCATGACTGGTGTCGTGGTCGACATGGACAAGTTTTGAATGAGCAAGTCTCTTACCATAAGCGTAGTATACAAGACGTGATGACTGAAGATTTGCATAGGAAGGTTGCGGAGTTAACCCAACGTCTAGCGGCCCAAAACTTGGAGACGTATTGCGATATTGATGATCACAATTCAGAATCCAATTTCAAAAACTTGTATCACAAGCCTATTTGGGTTCGGGAACAGCGTGCTCGAGATGAGTGGCATGAAGACTTAGGATTCAGAGTTGAGCTTCCAGAAATTTATGGTACTCTCACATCCTTGACTATTGTTAGTAAGTCACAAGTTCATCTACCAAATCTCGGGGGTGAAAAGGTGGGCGGTTATTAATCACCCACTAACCGCTAACCGCCTTAAAAGTGGTTAGTAAAAAAAGCTAATCGCCTAGGCGGTTACAGCTAGTGGCTATTGAGTTTGCTAACCACTAACCGCCTTTATTATATAATAATAATAATTATTATTATTATTATACATATAATATGATCAATCGGCCGTGAACCATGCCTCATGAAGCGGAAGTCATTAGTTTGAATCCTCCTTCTCCCCTTTTGTGCGAACATGTCAAAAAAAAATATCATTAAATCACAATTTAAGTATTAATGTATTATCATTATAATTATATGATTATATCATATGATCAATTAATGATTAAATCATATGATTATATAATAATAAATGATATATATATAATATAACATAAGCCATAAGTATACAAATTCATACTAATATAACAATTAAGTACCTAGACACTTAGTTCCAATGTATATTATAAACTTATAAGTCCATATATGTTATAAATTATAATTACCCATATATGCATATTGAATAATAAAAATGTATACGATCAAATATTTAATCATATGATTCAATGACAATTCAAATACTTAATCATATAATTCATATTGTTCATTTACAATGATAATGTGATTCGTATAATATCAAATTAAGTAATTTGCATTAGATTAAACATGTTTAACTTATAACCACAATTGAAGTATTAATGTATTAGCATTATAATTTATATGATTATATCACATGATTAATTAATGATTAATCATATGATTATATAATAATAAATTATGCATATATAATATAACATAACTCATACATATACAAATTTACACTAATACAACAATTAAGTACATAGAGACTTAGTTTCAATGTATGTTATAAACTTATAAGTCCATATATGTTATAAATTATAATTATACATATACGCATATTGAATAATATAAATGTATAAAATCAATACTTAATCATATAATTCAAATTAAATTCAAATAATTAATCATAATATTCATGTATAATGATAATGTGGTTCATATAATATCAAATAAAGTAATTGACATTGGATTAAACAATGTGTTGCTTATAACCACAATTGAAGTATTAATGTATTATCATTATATATATATATATATATATATATATATATATATATGATCATATTATCTTCTTTTTTCTTTTTTTTTTGAAGTACAAGTATATGTAAATTAATATAAATTTATGGTCAAATATTTTAGATTTTTCAATATGGGCTCATTTGAGCAATTTGGCCAAATCCGGTATATAAAAGAAAAAACCCAAAACTAAAAATTTGCTCAAAGGCCCAACTTTGAAAAAAGTGGTTATAGCGAGCGGTTATATGTTTACGAACCGCTAATCCCCTAGCGGATGCAGTTAGTGAAATTTAGTAACCGCCTAGCGGATGCGATTAGTGAAATTTAATCACTGCCTAGGCAGTTACGGTTAGCGGTTCGTAACCGCAACCGCTTTTTCACCAGTTACCAAATCCATCTCATGTGGAGGAGGAAGATTTTTCTGTAGATTGGGTCTTTCCACCGATCTATGACATCTATCCTAATGAAGGGGATTTATTGAAGGAAGTAAGTTTAGTAGTTAATATTGAATAAAATAATAACTATTACGTGTTTAATGAAGCCCTAAATTTGAAGGGTTTAATTCGGAGGTTGAAGAAATCAGTTTAGTGAATTTTCTTGGGGTAGACAATATTTTATGAAATTCTCTTGATGATGGTGGTTTTGATCAGTTTTATATGGTAGATGAGAATATTATGTTTAAAACAAAAGAGATCATTGATCCCTTTTAGGAGATCTTCATGGCACGTGAAAGGGAGAAAATAAGTGGAGTAGGTGTGAAGATTGCGTTATCTCAACTTGTTGTAAAAAATTTTCAAGATGATACTCACCTTCTTGTGGTAATTAAGGGAGTGCTATTTATATGGGGAAGTTACATTATTTTTACTTTTGAAGAGAAAATGATGGAAGGGATTGATTAGTCATCCGAAGGATCAAGGCAAGAACCATCAGAATGTGAGGACGCGAATGACTTGAATTCGATGACGAATTCTTTTTCAACTCGGGAAGATTGATGCATGAGAAAATCGACAGAACTTTTATTCTAATTATGCATGTATATTTTAATTTTCCTTGTCTAATAAGGATTGGGTTTTCCCTTTTCCATTAGGATTTTTTTTTTTTCCTTTTTCTATTAGAATTTGCTTTCATTTTCCAATTAGGTTTGATTTTTCTTTTCCTTGTTAATTTAGGAGGTGCCTAGCCTATATAAAGGCATCTAGCATTTGTTATTTTTCAATTCAGGTTAAACTATCAATTAAATTTAAGTCTTTCAGAGTTATTTATCTATTTGCTTATTTGGGGCAATTATGGTCTTTCTCTTCCCTATTTGTTATTTTCCCTCTTCTTGAATTTCTTTTTCAATCTTTAATTCTTAGTTTCTCCTATTATCATACGCTGTCAGAACAATCCTAGTTATGCTCAACGTCAAATGATAATGGCACTAATATGGTACTGTGTACTGATGTCAAAAAAGAATGGCACTAATATGGTACTACGTACCGATATAGAAGTAGAGCGATACTAATATGGTACTGGGCACCATTGTAGAAGTAGAAAGACACAAAATTATGTACATGGCAATGAAGAAGCATGAGCATGCATGTCATAATGTTTTATGATGATGATTATTTGTTTTAAATGGTATTTTGCTAGACATAATAATATGCATATGTGACGGGAGATGTAACCGAATATATAGATATTGTTATGAACGGTGTTGCATATGATGCTTTATGATGAGTTTTATGCTAGATGTATCGATATACATATATGGCAGGAGATGTAACCATATAATGTTATAGTCAGATGTAACCATGATGACTTTCACTTATATGTTTTATTGCCTAGATTCGCTTATGAGTTTGTGTTCACCCAAAATAATGAATGCACGCCTATAGGAATATCTAAGTTATAATATATATAACTTAGATATACCGTAACTTATATATATATATATAAGTACGCATGAATTAGATGGATTTGAATGTATATCTTCCGAGTAGAAGATCGAAGCCTACATATACATCATATTTTTAAATGACTCCTAAGATTACGGTATTTACTTTATCGGTTATGCCTAAGTAACCGTTATTGTAAACTTATGTAGTGGTGGAAGGTAGGCTTAAAGGAAAAGTGAGTAATATCTATACTTACTGAGACCGTTGATTCATATATCTACTGCATGGTTGCAACTTGCTTTATGAACACGTAGATGACGTTAATTTAGGGCTGCTCAAACGGGGTGGTTATAACCACCCTGCTAACCGCTTTGGTAGGCGGTTATTAAAATCCGCTAGGCAGTTGCGGTTAGTGGTTTTAGGGGGTAGGGTAAGGAGGTTATAACTGCAAACCGCCTTCATTTATATATATATATATATATATATATTATTTTAATAAAATATATAATAAAAATCCAAAACGACACTGTTTTGGTGTTAAACACCAAAATGGCATCGTTTTGGAGGGAGAATAAGGGTTTCATCTTATTCTCCTTCTCTGCCTCTCAATCTCATTCTCATTTAGTCATTCTCTCATTCCACGGCGCCAGGGTCTTTGACTCTCTTGACTCTCACTGTCTCAGAGAGTCACAGACTCACTCTGTCTCGCAGCGGCGCATCCTCTCGGCCTAGTGTTTCATTTGTATTTGGATTAATGAATTTGGGCAATTTATGACTATGTATGTGAAATATATAATGTATTATGTGATGTTTTGGGCTAAGCTTTATTCAAAAACATTGGCCAGCTTAAAAAACATTTTTTTTTTTTTTTTTCATCTTTTTTTGGAACATTTTGGCCTTAAACCCTTAAAATAAGCCCCAAAAAATAGGCTAAGTAAAGGCCCAAAACACTTCAAAAGCTCAAAAGTCCATATAAAAAAGCAGTTATAAAACCGCTGGTTGTTGGATTGAATAACTAATAATCGCCTAGGTGGTTGCGGTTATTAAAAATCGATAACCGTCTAAGGCGGTTGCGGTTACAGCTAATAACCGCCGGTTATAACTGTTTAAGCACCCCTAGACATTATTGCTGGGAATAGGATTGCAAATCAAAATTTTCGCAGCACAATAAGTCGAATTCTCATGCCAAGAATCCTCTATGAAGAAAATGTGAAGAACAGTTGCTATTTAAAATTGTATTGTTAGAATGAAGAACACTTACTTGGATATTAGCGACCACTCCTAGCTTGGGGCAAAAATATTTTTGCTTCTCCAAGAACAAATTCTTTCTTGTTCAAGAACACGAAGAACAATTTCTTCTTTTTTTAAGAACACGAAAAATAAGTTCTTCTTTCTTCAAGAACGTGATAGATCTCAGGGATTAGAGACCTCTAGATCTTCTCACCAATGACTGATAATAACCAAGAGAGTGTGGGCACTTACTTGGCTATTCAAATCTTAAACTTTTGTTCTTCGTGAATTAACACAAAGAACTATTAATTCTTAGAGATTTTCTGAGAATTAACTATCAAAAGAACTTGATAAAATGAATTAGTAATTTGATAGCCTATGCTCTTCTCTATTTACAGGCTTAGTAAGGAAGCAGAGAATTAGATTTAAGAAATGTGATACTAGGATTTTAAAAACAAATCCAAGGGTAGTTAGGAGAGTGCCATGGATGGCTAGGATTAAATCCTAGCCTCCATGGCCTTGGCCATGGCTTTGGCCCTGGCCACATGGGCTAGGGAGAATTGGGCCTAGGTTTTACCCCAGCCCTTTATCCTTGTTTCCAACACATAGGCCCTGTGAATTTTCTCTACCCTTATATTTTTCACTTATGTTCATTGGACCTTATATTTTCCACTTATGCTCATTGAGCGTCTAGGTTTTATACCAAGTCCAATTGCATTATATCTATCTAGCCCATCTTTTAAATAAATAAAACACTTAGCCCAACATATAAGAAAGTCTTATTATGGTTAAATAACATCAGCTTGGTGAGTGACCTAACGGGAAAAATATTATTTGTTTAAATATGTTCATAACCATGTCTCCCTAACATTTATTACGCAACAATATTTTAATCACAATTAATTCCACTAAATAATTATGACTGCACTCCAATGAATATTTTTGATTAAACAATTATTTCTTTTGACTTAGTTAATGTCTACTTATGATTCCTCCATGAAATAGTCCGTATCATAATTAAGGCTAAGGATACTGCCACTTAATTCTCTACCTATTTATGCTTGAATCACTGATTTTACATTATTCTCATACTTGTGCAAAACACATGTATATTTTGGTATGCCAACCAAAATGCCCCAGCCGGAGACTCTGAGAATAATAACCATAAAATCTATCTCAAGCGGAAATTTCTTCTCTCTTTCCCACAATGTTTTATATGATTACCCAATGCACTGAGTTTAGTTTAACCGATGATAGGTCTTACTCTAATATACATCAAAATAATCTGCATAAAACATCTGATTCCACAATTCCCCCATAATTTAGAATCAAAGTCTATGTAGTCTTTGATGAGTTATTGTCTTTCTTTAATAGACAATATCTTCATGAAAAGACAACTCATTGGTCCGTTTAGTGCTTTAGAATTTCAACACACTATACATTAATCCCGAAGCCACTGCTTCGCTTGATCAAGGCAGATCACAAAGATTCGATATGTAATAGTCTTACGCAAAATGGAATGCCCAATTCCATTTACTAACTGCGAACTTTATATATTTAAGGATACAAGGATTATAGACTAAGACCTTATGTGATAACCGCGTTGCTCGCACCCATACACATATTTAATGTAATCGTAGGACCTTTCACATACATTATAAATATGATGAATTTGATAATAAACATGTAAAAGACATTTTATATACTAAATGCTCAAATCATTTAATCAGTGAATATGACATATATATTCATTACAAACATTTGAATGTCAATATTGCTTTCAAATTATTGGGATTCAGGGCACAATTTCCAACAGTTGTTGGTGCAGGTACACAGACACTTGATGAGGATCCAGTGGCCATGTATTTTGGCTACTATGATGATTGAGGCCATGGTGTGTCGGAGGTCTTTTTCAGACTAGTTGTTGGTCCTTTGTTTTAGAACATTCATGTATATGCTTAGATTGATGATATTTTGTATATGGCTCGTATCGTATGTGGCACCTTCGTATAGCCATTATTTTATATGTAAACTTTATTCATATAGATGTACATGTCAGTTTTGTCAGTGTTATGATATATCTTTTATTGATTAGTTTCCGCTACAATGATATAGACTCTAATGATTCATAGTTTATGATGCATGTATCACTGCGAGACAAATTTTTATTGTCTACCAGGTTAATGCCTCATGGCATACTATGATATCACTATGCCATTGGAACGATTCACTTTATCCATAATTTTCAAGAAAAACAAAATTAGTCATGATTAATCAAGCGGGTCGTCATATGTATTTATAGTAAACCAAACCCTAAACTTAGTAGAACATTGAAATAAGTCAGTTACAACAATTTGTCACAACCAATTCTGTGATACCCCAAAACTTTAAAACCCAATTTCGGCCACTAAGGAAAACTAAATATTTTTGGTAAATATTTTTATGGAACCAACATCACTTGCAATGTTTTAAAGACCCTTGTTTTTTCAAGAGAATAACCAAACAACCCTATTTTCCCTTTGGCCGAACGTTTAATAAGAGACCACCGAACTCTCAATGTTAACCTTAGTGTGAACGTTCAGCCAGGGACTACACCAAACATTCGATGACCAAATCAAAAACCACTAGGTATTGACCAACTTTCACTTTGAAACCCTAGAACCACTGTGCAATAGTAAATTGAACATTCGAGCGTAGTACCGAACATTCGACAATAGTCTAAAAGGAAATTGTAATCCATTCTCCAACTTGTCTAGCATGCATCACCCCCTCCCCTATAAATACCCTACCCTTCTGCCTCATTTCCCTCACTTCCATATTTTCCACTAACTCTAGATCTAGAAAGAAGACCCTAGAGAAGAAAAGAGTAGATTTGAGCCTTGCCTTGCCCTTTTTGAGGTAAGCCCTTCTTATTAAGATAATTTTCATGTTACTAGCACAATTCCATACTTTTTGCAAGTTTTACAGTACCATGGTTAAGCTTGTGCTATGATTCTCTTAAAAAGCCAAAGGTTTTTAAATGCTTTAAACCACTTCATGATTTAATGAAATTTGCATGAGGATGTGTCTTAATGTGTTGTAAGGAGCTATTAGGAGGCCTAGGATGAGATTTGTTACGTGTTGGGTTAAAAGTAGAATTCTTGCATGAACACTTGGCATTCTGACCAAATGTTCCATGCTTTTTGACTGAACGTTCGACCTCGAGTCCAAACATTTGATCATGTGACAGAACATTCAACCAGTATTCAAGATGTGTGAAATTAGGGTTTTATGACCTAACTAGATGCTTCTCAATTAAGACTTTACATATAGTAGCTTCTCTAGTATTGCACATAACGATGATCTATGTTCGTTATAGCAAGAACTTAGGATGTCGAAGGATTTAAGCGAGCATACGAGGTGAGTAAATACTTACGACTGTTTTCCTTAAAAAATATGTGATATGTTAGCTGACTCAGCACGCATATGTTATGAGCATAATTACTTTTTATGCAACTTGGCAACTGTCTTAATAACTGATTAATGAGATGTATTGTATGACATGGTACACTAGATGACGTACATTAATGATTATTAATGGCAACTGTCTTAACAACTGTCTTAATACGTGTGGTATAATGGCCATGAGATTACTATATATACTTGATTCTTTGGTCAAATTTGTGTTATGTGAGCCTTGGATCAATGATTATTTCGTGACTGACGCAACCATGTTTGATTGGCGGGTCATTAGATGACGTACATTATTAGTAGCGTGGGCCACCCGAGGTCGGACTCAGTTGGGGGCCTGCTAGCTATGGATAGTAGCGTCTAATGGCGGGGGCATCAACATTGTATTACAGGTCCTTTGGGACAGCGCCAACCCTGCTAAGAAGGGGTAATATCTCGGGTAAACCATACATGATAGTAATGACCTTTTAAGGCATTAGTTTTTCTACATTAAAATTTATAAGCGATTATAGTTGGAATTACACCTAATCTTCTTACAAACCAAAACCATATTTTTGGGTGTAATAATAAAGGCGACATCTCTTTTGTTTACAATAAATACATGTTTACTTTTGCCGGTGTTTGTGAATGACAATAGTAATCTTTTGCTAGTTAGATATGTTAGTAAACAATGGACAAAAATAAAAGTTGCGTACCCAAACTTGCAACACGTAAACCATGCTATACAAGTGGAGACTGAGTATCCTTAGCAGTAGCACTAGTATATGTCACCTTGCGCTTACCTCTCAGTATAGTTGGTGTTTGTAACTAAGTATAGGAAGCTTAACCCTTTTAGATATTTTAATAACAAGTTGACAACAAAAATATGGATTCCCACACTTCCATCTTATGTAACAGGTTGTCTTCCCCTTTTTGCAACTCTCTTAATCCATTTGCTCAAAGCAGGTTGCATGTGCAAAATCTTTACAAGCAGAGACGGAGGTGGGGGTGGCTAGTATAGGCCAAGCTCCCCCTTCTCTCCCCTATTTTTTTGAATTTTTTTTATTAGGTATAATTTTATTGTCAACTTGTTTGGCCTCTACCCATTAGAAATTTTGGCTCTTACCCAATTAAAACATAAAAGACTTGGCCCCTAATCTTATAAGACAAACTAATTCGGTAATCCCTACCATAAGCAAACCAATTTCCAGAAGACGTCAACTTTGATCAAGGAGAAGAATCCATTCCAGTTGCGTTGTGAGCATGATGCGTTAGGAGTTGATTGCAAATCAATGAATAAGAGAGACGAGTCACACTGCAAACCTAAGAACTAATTGACTTTAAAAAAAAAAACTAAGAAAAAAAATAGTATACAACCAATTGGTTATTAGAAGTCTAAACAACCAATTAGAGAATTTAACATGTGAAAGTTATTATATTCTATTGTTCTTCGTATAAGCCGTTCATTGCTAATTTGTGCATGTATTTTCTTTCTTTTCTAAACACTCCAATGTGACCATGAAAATTTATTTTTAGATGATTGAAAAACCAATACAATAATTGACTTTTTCAAAAGAAAAAATGCACAAAATTCAGAAGTCGATGTTGATGATTCATCATCGCCAACCTCTGATTCCCAGTTTCTAAAAATTCTCCTAAACGATCTCGAAAAGTTGACATCAATGAATTTGATATTAGTTCATTTAAGTGTGATCATGGATTGCATCTTCAAATATGGGATTATGATGTTAATCAATGGAATTTGACAACCTTACATTAAAGCTTGTTCATACTAACCTACTCTTTAAAAGAACACGAGATCTGGACTAGTAAGTAATCCTCATAGCTTTCAACCTTTGTGGTTCAAATTATATCCTTCATAGTTTGAATATTCACTTAATAAAGATGCAGTCTTTTGTATCACATGCTTTCTCTTTAATAAGACATCTGAACATCTTACCTCGAGTGTATTCAATATAGATGGATTCAATAATTGGAAGAAAGTTAGTGTAACACCCCACCCTAATGACATACAATATTGTCCGCTTTTGACTCCCCCAAACCAAACTTTCAAGAGGTCACCCATTATGGTACTATTGTCGTATAAGCTCGTTTATCTACGGAGTTCTGATAGGATTATGACCATCATAGCTTTAAAAGATGTTGTCAAGAAGGGTGTGAGTATACTATAAGCATATTCTCATCCCCATGCGATGTGGGATGTCACAATCACCCCTTCTTGGGACCCAATGTCCTCTTGGACGAGCCTCATGGGATCATCCCATTCTTGGCGTCCCAGCGAGTGCTCGCTGATGACCCCCATAGGTGTAACGACCCTGATGAGCAAGTCAATTAACTAGTAATTTACTCTATGGTTCGTCTCCCAGCCCTATCCCACACGGGACAAGACTCAAGGATTACAACCTCTCATAAGCGAGAGACCTCAGCGGAAGACTTCTAGACTATAAGAATAGAGAGTAATAGTAAAGCAATCACACGTTCATACACTAGAGTAAACATAATTCCTTATAACAAAAAAGATAGATACCAAATATATTGGTCATCAAACCATCATCAAAATATAAGGATTACATCCCAAATCACAATTGTCTCACAAAAGATTAACAGATCAAATCCTAAGCTTAAGCAATGCTAAAGAAATAATAATCTCGATCATCTCTGCTCGGGTAGTTCCTCTGTCATCCCACATGGACTTCAACCAACCTGAGTCCATATCCTAAAAAATGACTCGGATCAGGTCCTGCGCAATCACCGATGTCCGGTCCGAAGGCATCCTTGCCTATGCTAGCTAAACCGCCCAATTATTCGTAATGGAGGGAAAAAACATAAATTAAAGGGGATAAGTCTAAAGACATAGTGAATGTTAATGCAGATAATACCCATGCTAGTTTAGCAATGAACTCTATTTTATAAAGTATGCAACAATTCAATCATGATAGTTTTTCATAAGTATGATATAGATATATGATATATGCATATGATATAGAGTAATAGAGATAGTTCAACAATATGGTCTATCTGAGATATTACCCCTTCTCAACAGGGTTAGCACTGTCTCGAGAGACCTGTAATACAACACCGGTGCCTCGGATATTGTACGCTACCGTCCATAACACTAGTGGCACGATTGAGTCCGACCTCCGGTGGCCCACACTACTAATGATGTACGTCCTATAGTGACCCGTCATTAGGGAATGGTTACGCTGGTCAAGAAACCATTGGATCCAAAGCCCATATAACAACACACACATTTGACCATAAAGTTAACATGTATAGTAAGCCCATGGCCATTATCTCGTATGTACCGGTGTACCATGTCATACGATGCAATTAATCTTGTCCGTATTTTACATGTATGCTTTTACAAGTTTCACTTTCTTTAAAATATTTAGCACAACGTTTTTCACAAAAGCTAGAGTTCATGTGCAACAAAGTATATATTGTGAGAGTTGTAAATATGCATGTTTTGGTACTAAAAATAGATGTGCAAATGTGGGAAAATAATGGCAAGTATTATGTGAGTTAAAACTCACCTGGGTTGAACAAAGTCTCCGAGTATTCCTTCAAACGGTCAGGGTTCTCCAAATCTGTGGAAAACCTTATATTAGACCTAAGTCTGACTAAAACAACCCTAGAGTATGACAACAGGAGCTATCAGATGGCTGGCCAAAATAGTGTTCCCTGGAACGTTTATGACCGTACATCCGCCCAAAAGGTTTCAAGTGGAACCTCATTTTGTCCATGCGTCCTCCTATCCTCCCAAACCAATTTCTAAGGTTAACAAAAGGCTTTCTAAGACTTCCAATCTTAAAATGATACCTTCGTGCATACGAAAACATGTTCGATAAAGACTAACCACCTCAAATCAAGATTAAAGCATAACCTAGCTAGAAACTCAAACCAACAACTAAGCTAGTCTACGAGCATTAAAAGAGCATAAAGATTTAAGGAACGAGCAGAGCTTAGAAGGTTACCTCATTGAAGCCAAACAATCACCTCCTTTCTCCACAAAACTCACTTAACTCACAAGAACACACTCACATAGGGTTTTAGAGAGCCTGAGGGCAGGAATGGCCGTGAAAGGGTGAGGGGTAGGGGGTATTTATAGGTGAGAAACAGCAGAGGGCGCTACCAACTATTTTGAAAAGTAGCGGATGTCCGGTGTTCTTGTAGTGTACGTCCGGTACTATTTACCTAGTGGTCCAAAGGCTGTAGAGTACGTTCAGGTATTGTCCAGGGGTTTTTCAAAAAGCAGCGTACGTCTGGGTGGTCCCCAGATGTACGTCCTTGTACTATTTGTAAGCGTACGTAGGGTGGCCCCCTGCGTACGTCCTTCACTAAAGATAGGAGTGTACGTATGATACTGTTAGGCGTACGTACAGTCAGAAAGCCAAAATTCCCAAAGCGCCCCTCTAGTTGTCCTTAGTGACCCAAAACCCAAATTAACCCTCTAACTAAGCTACCTAATCTTAGCTAATTATTTGGGTCACTACAATAGGCTTGTGCATGCTCCCTCTATCTCAGGCTGGGCTACAGATCTGATACCATTTGTAACCACCCCTAACCACTAGGGCTAGGTTTATCAACTTACTCTTTAAGAGGTGCGAAGAATTATAAGGTTAACCAAAGTAGTTAACTAAATGTTATAATAAATGCATGATAAAAATGACATTAATTAGCCTAGCCTAAGATGGAGGGAGTGTGCACAAGTTTATGGGGGTCGCCAGCGGGCACTCGATGGGATGCCAAGAATGGGATGATCCCATGAGGGTCGCTAGCGAGGATGCTAGGTCTTAAGAGGGGGTGATTGTGCCGT
Source organism: Corylus avellana (assembly GCF_901000735.1). Taxonomy (NCBI): domain Eukaryota; kingdom Viridiplantae; phylum Streptophyta; class Magnoliopsida; order Fagales; family Betulaceae; genus Corylus; species Corylus avellana. Next base: position 18,541,387 of record NC_081543.1, on the reverse strand, counting down.
CCCACATCGTCTAGGGATGAAAATGTGCTTTTATGTATACTCATACCCTTTTTGATAACAACACGTTTTAAAGCCGTAATGGTCATGATCTTATTAGAACTCTGTAGTTAAACGAGCTTATGTGAGACTAATACTAAGATGGGTGACATCCTGGGAAGTCTGGTTTGGGGAAGTCAAAAGTGGACAAATATTGTGTTTTATTGGGATAAGGCATTACAAATGGTATCAGAGGCATTGCCCAGCCTGAGATGGGGGGAGCGTGCACAATCCCATGAGGGTCGTCAACGGGCACTCGTTGGGATGCCAAGAATGGGGTGATCCCATAAAGGTCGCCAACGAGGACGTTGGGTCCCAAAAGGGGTGATTATGGCATTCCACATCGCCTGGGAATGAGAATGTGCTTATATGAATACTTACACCCTTCTTGACAACATGTTTTAAAATCGTGATGACAATGAACCTATTAGAACTCTGCAATCAAGCGTGCTTCTACGAGAGTAATACCAGGACTGGTGACCTCCTAGAAAGTTTGGTTCGTGGGAGTCAAAAGCGGACAATATTGTGTTATTGAGGTAGGGCGTTACAGTTAGGGATTTAAAACAATATGTTTTTTCTCAATCATATTGGAAAATATGATTGAGAAAACAATATGTTTTTTCCTTGAATTGCTGAGAGGTTATATGAAGAGTTGATGAACCAATTTGACAATTTCACTTCTAAACAAATTGCAAACAATCGGCTACAGTTGAAATCATCAATTGATATTGTTCGAGTGCTTGCATTTTAAGGTGTTGCTTTTAGAGGCCAGGATAAAAGTGTGGGTTCAACCAATCATGTAAATTTTCTTGGAATATTGGATTTGGTGGTTTCATTTAATGAAAAGGTTGTTGATGTGATAGCTAGAGCTCCAAAAAAAATGCCTCTTAAAAAAAAAAAATAATAAAAACTTGTGATGAGTCAATAAAGGAACAAATGACTATAGTAATATTTGTCAACAAAGATGGCTTTGCATGAGAACGGGTTTTTGGGCTTGTTCATGTTCCTGATATTGCAGCATTAACCCTAAAAAATAGGATATATTATGGATTGCCCCATCATATATAATTTAGACATTCAAAACATTCAAGAATAGAGATACAACAACGCAAGCAATTGCAGAGCAATGAATTCATGCTTGAGGGGGTCGAATTGAAGCGTGAATTCTTGGCTTTGTCACTTAAGGCACATGCTTAAAAATTGATATGTACAAAATTTTCCACTAACACGTTAACATCATTGTGACTTATTTAGTTACTCAACATGTTTCAAGGTACAAAATTAAATTCATATTAAACTATATAGTATCTACTCATAGGAACAAAACAACCGAACAAGAAGAAATTTACTACAACTTTAAAAGTCAAAATCAAACACTTCATAATAAGCCAATAAAGCCCCTTCATAGTCGTTAGTCTATTGAAGTATACTTTGTACTCCAATAAAGTTAGACTTTGGTGATATAAAAAATATGTACTTTTTTTTTTCTTAATCTTTTTGTCTCCCTCTTTTATCTTCTTCCTTTCTCTCTCCCACGTGCTTGTTTCTTTCCCTTTTAGCTTCTTTCTCTTCCCTTTTCTCTACTTTCAACGTGTGATTTTGTGATTATTGTTGGTTCTACGTCACCTGCCAGGAGAAAGAAGTGCTCGTTGATTTTTTAATTATTGTTGGTCCTACATCACGCAAAAAATTAAAGAAAAAAGAAAATTTTAACCAAATAGACTACTTTTTGCCTAATATATGTATTAAAAATATTTTTTAAGCTCCTTTAACGCTACATCCCACTTGATTTCCATTCATATTCGACGAGCAACCGCACCATTATCTCCCCAGACATTACACGTTAAACTCGGCCAAACAAGTACCAACTTGGATCCAATTTGAAAATCTTTGCAGTGAAATAGTACATGCTTTATCCCCAATTTTATTTATTTATTTATTATTTTTTGTGAGCGACACTTTCCAAAAATTAATAAAAAAAAGGGCGTATGTTTTCCTATATATTGCTAGGATTCCAGCAAAATCTTCAGCATACAACTACTTCAAAAATAAATAATGGACTTAAATTCCAGCAACTGTTTATACACAGTAATCACTGTCTATGATCAGAAGTGCCTCAACTTTGAAATCCTTCAGTAAACGCCTCCCTCTTCTTATGGTACAATTGTGGGATTTCACCTTTATATATCATGTAAATTCTGCTCAAACACAAGGAAAAAAGAACAAAAAAAATAAAAATAAAAAGAACAAAAAGACATGGAAGATCTTAGGTGCTGATACTTCGTCAAACCAAAACCCAATTATGCATGTCTTTTTCACAAATATGAAATGAACAGCAGATGATATAACTCATAATAATCTCATCAACGGGGGGTAGGGTTTTGGATTAGTGAACCAAAACAAAGAAATGGCCATAGATTTCTGATAAAAAAGCAACTAATATGAAGCACATCTTTTGCTAAATTATATGCAAGTACATACCTTAAAAGGTAACTTAATTGACTGCTGCTGTTTACTATATTCTACTTGCTCGAAGCCGAGGATGTGGCCAAAGGTACAGACTGTTCGGGATCACTGACGCTGCCTCGAGAAGCTTCTTTTTTCAGCTTTTGATTATTATATGCCGCTACACCTGCAATGGCTGCATAGAAAAAAAAATGATGCGGCTTGTCTTCATTTACTTATGGTGATTAAAAAAATTCCACCTATTAGTTGCTAGGAATTTCTTCATGAACAAAGGTCAACACCTAAGCTACATAGAAGAAAGATTAAAAAAAATGAAACAAAAAAAAAAAAAAAATGTAAAAAGATGCGAATCGACTGTCTGGGTGAATTAACATCAAACTCGTGTTTAAATTTAGAAAACATGACTAGATATTATTAACAAAACATTTCGAATTATAGGGCCAAAAAGAAGAAAACAGACAAGAGCATCCAGATCAAGCGTCCGAAAGAGAAATCTATAAGAGAATGAAAATTGCATATTTAGGGTAGAATTTAATGATAGCAGAGCCAACTAGTTACCCAAACTAATCAAAATGAAATGACCAGATGAGAGGGGGGACACTAATTTTAAGTGCATTATCAAGTCTCCCTGGAGATGGCGTCAAGCAAATTAGCTTATAGATGAACGGGTTTTCCATATGCAAGACATCTCACTGAATTCAATTATGAGCTATCTTAAAATATCTGGGTGTCCAGATTAAAAAATGATAAGATACTCACCAATACCATAACCAAACAGATTTATTAACGTCAGCTTGGTATCCGCAAACAGAAGGGCAGACAGTAAGACAACCACCCAGTCCTTAACAACTCCAGCAACACGAATGGTTAAAGCACTTGTATGCGTAATTACGAGGAAAACAGATAAGTTGAGGGCAAAAGTACAGAGACAGTTGAGTAGTAGCACAAGGGGTGGAAAGTTCCAAGATCCATGTGCTTCCATCTTCGTTCTCTCCAGAAAGATCCACGGAAAGAATAGGCAAAGAGCACTGCAAAGAGTTCAACATTTTGTTCACACAGGCTTAATCTTTTCTATCTGGAAGTAGAAAGAAATTGTTTCAAACGGATGATAGATTATTTGACAACAGAATCAGTGTACCTGCAGGGACTAACATAGTACATAACAGATATAGGGTTCAGTTTGAGACCCTTCCTCTTAACAAGGATCTCCATGAAAATAAGTCTTAAAGCTTCTCCAACAACGCCACCCATTTGATAAACAACTCCAACCCAATTGATATCTATTTCTCCATAAGAGGCCACCAGAACACCAAAACTTATCACTGACATAATTAGTAGCATTCTGCAGTTCATTATCTCTAGCCCTGCTGCTACTCCAAGAACAAAAACAGCTACAGGCACTACAAAAGTTATTTAATAAATTAGAGTGACATCACAATTTGTAATCATGATAAATAGTAATACGTATAAGACTTAGGACTTGCTGACCAACAAGCTATCTTACTAGTCAGCACACAGATAGACATATTACTTGGGGCCAATAATCATATGATACATCTGGAAATTGGTCTGAATAACAGAACATACAGATTTAAGTAGAATTTACAGCCATAGAGACCAAAAAATTTCTCTACAGGGCCTAGATATTTAGCTAAAATCGGATAATTCACATCACTAAGAACTTACTAATTGCCTTCAACATTTGTGCAAATGCAACAGAAATATACAGGTATGCTGTGTTTCCCAGCCAAAGAGTCATTGCGAACATTGAACCAATTGGTACAACAGATGTAGCATATCTGAAACAGTGGAACTTCATTAGACTTATGTGGAAAATTACTGAACATGTAGAAAAGTATTCACACAAGCTTTATGTAGAAAACTACAAGAATGGTTTCAGGACCAGATAGCAAAGATGTTCCCATAACTAAATTCCAGACTTCAATATTGTCTTGTGAACAAAAATGTGTTGGGTAATTGGGAAGCTCGTTTTCTTGGAAAGAGAAGTTAAAATCTAGAATACAGAATACAACCACTTGGTGAGAACAAAATAGTCATGAGTAATGTTCATTGATTAGAATTAGATTTCATAAGGTGCACAGGAGCATGGTAGCCAAACCGTTTTATAAAGATTTTCATCCCAATTATATCAACAAGATGACTTGTGAATATAGTCACAGGGGTCCATTTGGTTTATTAGGGTTATTTTTTTAATACCAATACAGTTGCATTCTTAGAAGAAAATGTTTTCTAATTAAAATATATATTTTTTGATAAGTAATGCAATCTCATTAAAAAAGCACAAAGGCGGCACAATTCTAGTACACATGAAGTATACAAAAAAGCCCTCTAATCAGGAGAGAAAGATGAACAAAAGTTTAAAAAAAGAAAAAAAAAAAAAAAAAAAAAAAAAAAGAGGCAAGCTATGATGTGCTGTTATCCATATGTATAAAGAGTTGAACATAATTAAAATATTAGTCATAGAGAAGATAATCTATGTTACTTCTATTTACGAAGAACCCCAAGGGGTAGCTCGATTCGTTGGGAAGCACGCTTCATGAAGTGGAGATCACTGGTTCAAATCTCCTCTCCTCCCTTCCATTGAGGCCAATTACTTATAAGAAAAAAAAAATACTATTTCTGAACCCCAGCTCAGGGCACCATTTCATTACTCTATTCTCTAGTACTTTAAGAATAATTTCTATCTTGTTATTTTGTTCTCACTAACACATCTTCAAAATTCTTTTCCCAGTCTAAATCCCATTTAAACTGGGTTCTTTCCTTGTATCATGAGGACTAGCATAAATAATGTGCAGCTTCAAACATTTCCTTTCAAAACATGTTACACCAATACTTGTGCCTCTCCCTCTCCACTCAAGAAAGAAAATATATTCTTGTGTGAAAGATGTGGAGTTGCAACAGGCGTATTGGTACCATTAAGGCCAGCAAGAACAGGGGCAGCTTCGACCACAGTTATGCCTCATCCTGCTATCATTGCTCCTCTGCTTTTGCTTCAGCTCCACCACAGTTCACAACGTAGGTATTGAACCACCCTTTCACCTACTGATCATGTCTAAAAGTTATGACAAATGGGAAGGCGGACGACAACATCACCTTCAAAAGCTCCAAAGAAAGGAGTATGATGTCATCAAAACTCTGTGGAACAAGCCTGGTTCTTCATATTTTGGACATTGATACCAAGAATGGCAGGAGAGAGAGAGAGAGAGAGAGAGAGGAAGGGAGAGATCCATTCATTCTATTGACATCAAAATGAAGAAATAACGAGTGAACAGAAAGTCATGGAGAAGTTCATTCCTATATTCAAATGTTTAGGCCTGTATAAGCTGAATTGGTATGGTTAGCCACATGTGAGCCAAATTCCAAGAAAGCAACCCCCAAAAAATCTGACTTGGCATGTACGGTTTTATGTGTAAGGCACACATTGCGTCGAGAGGGATTCCATACATTGTTGCAGAAAGTATGCCCTCTTAGTTCTTTTTTTATTTTTTTACAGGTAATTGAGATATCATTAAAAGCGTAAAGCACATCTAGGTACATAAAAAGTATACAAGAAAAACACATAGTTAGAAAAAGAAAAAAAAAAAAAAATTATGAAAATTAAGCACCAAAGGAGATACAAATGCAGTTATCTAAAGATAAAATGTATTGAAGAAAAAAGACTTAAGCTCTTCCAATGTCCTCTAGCGGTCTTCAGAAATTCTATCATTTCTTTCTCTCCAACGACACCACAAAAGACAAGGAGGAATTATCTTCCACACAACAACACTCTGAGTACGACCAACAGACCACCAACATATAAACAAGTTAGCCACTCATCCAGGCATAACCCAAGATAACCCAAAGTGACAGAAGAAAACATTCCATAAGACACAAGCAACCTCACAATGGAGAAGAAGATTGTCCATAGACTCCCTACTCCTCTTACACACAGCAGTTATCGACCACAATGACATTCTACTTCCTAAAATTGTCTATGGTAAAGATCTTTCCTAGGGCTGCCGACCAAGCAAACAAAGCACCATCTTAGTTCTCAATGGATTAGTTCAGTTCTTTTATGCCATTAATTTCATCTTTCATTTTTGCCTTCGGATATCTATCTTAGAAAAATAAATCCTATCTTTAGTAGTGATTCTTACGATCTTATCTTTGGTGTCCCCTATAGCATGGCAATTTATTTAAAGATACTTTTAATTGCAAGTAACAACTTTGAAGATCCAAATGTCAGATAAAAGGAATTCATCCCCTTCTTTACTTACATTTCTGCAGTCATTCCTTCCTCAACCTTCATAATCTGTAAGAAAAAAACTAAATACAGTAAAAATTATGGTAAAGGATATGATCGCTCAATTGCAGCAACTCTCATAATATTTATTAAACTAGATACCTTGAAAATTTTGGTGAGCATAAAACATAATACTGATGAGAAGACCATGTGAAGTAGTGTCAGTCCAAGAGGATAAGGGAAGTTTATTTCCTTAGATGACAAAACCCACTGCATTTTCCAATTTCAATAAACTTCATTAGTCAGTTATGCTGAGCAACCTTTGTAAAAGAGTATCCCATATCCCTGTGCAATATCAATTAGCCTTACTCCTGTAGCAATAATGCAGGTATTTGCAAAAAGCATCTATACATTTTATCAATAAAGGTAGCAATGGAACAAAATACTCAAAGAAACTTATTATACATTTCTTTTCATTTTATTATACTTAAAGAAAGAATTTAACACTATCTTCCTGTTCATCATTTTCTAATAATAAAAATAAACTATTAGCTTTTACACATAATATTAGTCACGTAGAATCTTCCTTGTCTCATCAATGTAAGATGTCTGTCAACTGTCAACCTAGATTGCTTATCAGATGAGACCTGGGGAATGCAAATAAGATAGACAAGTAAAGAGGAAAATTATATTTTTGGTAGCATATCACAATTCCACACTTTTTAGAAAGAGAGTGACAGCATTTTTTTAGTGCAAGTACAAAGGTTATTCCTCTCATGGTATCTCCATGTTTTCTGACAAAAAGGTGCCAAGCTTCAGCTTACATTATCACTTTTAATTAATCCTATCCTATCATCAGACCAGCATGTTATCTATTTGAGTTGTCTTTTTTTAAAAAATAAAAACAGAACAAGGCTATAATTGCATATAATTTCCTCCCATTCACTTCTGGGATGAGGGGAAGTGTTCCATGCCATTATCCACCAGCTTTTATTTTAGAAATTAGCATAAGACATTATTTATGTTGATATAATAAAAAGTACAAATACAGTTTTTTCCCTCCAATTACTCGGTTTTTAAGACTTAAAAGCAAAGCAGAGATCTAAAACTGGTCTGAAGGATGAATGAAGGTCCTCACAATTTTTGTCGAAGTGACAGAAATCTAAAATAACTAGTTTTCCTAGCGTCCATTTGGTCTCCGGGGGAACGGTCAAAATTGGGAAGAGAACAGAACTTAAAAGTTGAAAAGCTACCTTGAATTTATATATCTGCTTCCAGAATATTCATCCACCCATCTCAACTAAATCATATGGTTGCAACAGTCACAGGTAAAGAGAAGATTCAAAATTTCTTACATTTGCTCAGGAACCAAACAAAGCATATTAGCCAAGATAATTAAAATACATGAATTTCCAGGGTTGTACTTCAGATGGAATGTCAGAAAAACAAAAACAAAAGTAAATGCTTTGAAGTTCACTGCTGTCATCCAAACACAAAAACCAAAAAGTAATGCAGTTCCAATCAAAGACAAGGTCTTAATCAAGGTGAAATTACTCCAAAAACAAGGGATTCTCAAACTGCAAATGCGAGACACATAAAGTAGTGCAAGAAGACGGACGGACCTTGTTGAAGAAGATCTGGCCGCTGGAGAGAGCGATGTAGAGTAGAAGGTAAGCGTAGGTTACGACCTCCTCTTTGCAGAAGGCCCTCGACCGATCCGCCATTGCCGAAAACTATCAAAAAAACCAAATATTGCAATCTCTCTCTGATGAGTAGGAGCTAAGCAGTAGACTTTAGCTCTCTGTGCAGCGAAGGCCAATGAATTCCAAGGCACGAGAGTCGGACGGGGAGTGTTGAAGCAACGAAGAAAACACACGGACTGTTTTGCCCTCGGCAACGGACACCTTGGTACCCAAACCGATGTGGGCTGGGCCTTTGGAGAGTTTTCGTTGGGCCAAGAAAATCGAAATTGATTGGAACTTATTTCATATCTCCTCCCTCTGGTTTTAGGGTTAAATACTTAATACCCCATGGAGTTTGGAAACTTTATTTTTACCGCATGGGATTTCATTTTTATCACAGGACCCTCCTGGAGTTTTGATAAAGGACCAAGTTAGTCCATCCGTTAGTTGACTGGTTGGACTGACACGTGGACCAATCAGATGTATGACACGTGGTACCTATTTAATTTTTGTTTTAAAATTAAAAAAAGAAAAGAAAAGAAAAGGAAAAGTACCAGTGGCCTTGGCCATCCGGCAAGCCACCCCGAAGCACCAAGGGGGTGGTCAAACCACCCCCGCAAGCATCTAATCGACGCAGCCATCCCCATATTTCTGGGTACCGTAAACCACCCCCCAAATGGCCAAGGAGCCACCCCCCAATTTTTCCTCTTTTTTTATTTTTTTATTTTTAAATACATTTTTTAAAAAAAATTAAGTGCCAATGGGTCAACACTGATTGGTCCACGTAGTTACTCCTAAATCGTCAACTAACGAATGTAATTAACTTGGTCCTTATCTAAACTCTAAGGGGGTCCTAGAATAAAAAATGAAACCCCATGAGAGTAAAAAATAAAGCTTTCAAACCCCATGGGTATTAAGTTTTAACCCTTGCTTTTGAAGAAAATAAGGGTTAAATACCTTGTACACCCATATGGTTGAATTTATTTATTTTTTACCTCTTAGGGTTTACTTTTTAATCACGAGAGGTACCTCTGGTTTGCCTAAAGACAGAGATGATACCTCTGTCAAAATTCCGTTTAAAATTTGACGGAACGCAATGTCAGCACCAATTATAGTTTGACATTTGTCCATATAATTAATTAAAAAATGATAATTTTTTTTTAAAAAAAAAATTAAAAACATTAAAAAGTTATATTTTATTAAAAAAAAAATTTTGGGGGTGGTTAGGCTCTACCACCCCCATGGTCCTTGGGGGTGGTTCAGCCACCCCAAGGGTTTTTTGACAAAATTTTTTGGCCATCCCCAAATTGGTCGGTCTGGGGTGGCTGAACTACCACCATGGCCAAAGGGGGTGGCTACGGCCCCCACAAAAGCTTTTTTTAAAAAAAAATTAAAAAAAAAATAATTAAATATAATTTTTTAATTTTTTAAAAAATTGTTATTTTTTAATTAATTATATGGACACGTGTCAAACCGTGATTGGTGCTGACGTGGCGTTCCGTCAAATTTTGGATGGAAGTACCATCTCCATCTTTAGGCGAATTAAATGTACCTCCTGTGATAAAAGGTAAACCTTAAGGGACAAAAAATAAAGAAGTTAAACCACATAGGTATATAAATTATTTAACACATAAAATAATTATAAACTTTCCATCCATATGCATGGAATAATTTACAAATGGAATTTTAGCAGTCATACCTTATCAAGAGTTAAAAAAATAATAATAATAAATCAATAAATAAATAGTAATAATAAATACAAAATCATTTCCTTAGTTATCCCTTTAAAAATAGGACAAAGTTTTCCTCCAAACTAGGTTGGAGGAATTTCCTTCAACATACTCTATAAAAGTGACATGTGTCTTTTTTTTTAATAACGTGTGAGATGCACATGAGTTTTTTATAAAATTTATTCTAACTTTTTCTCTGTTATTAAAAAAACATGTGCATCTTACATGTTTATGGGATACGTGTCACTTTTATAGATTAGATTGAAGGAAATTCCTCCAACCCAGTTTGGAGAAAAACTTTGTCCTTCATAATATAATTGGAACATTGGCATATTGTTATATTATTGAGTATGATTAGTGGTGGATGTCGAAGACCTACGTTTTCATTTATCTTTATTTCTTTTTCATAATATCAATTTCGTGACAAAGTTGATATTTTAATTTAGAAAATAAATTCTAAGCAAAATTAACAATCTCCGTGGGATTGATCTCGTACTTGCACCCTATACTATTGTTTTGATCTTGTGCACTTGCAAGTTAAAACGTACTAATTATTATCTATTAAATTAGGTAGTATTTGGCATAACAATTTTACAGAATAATCTTTAATTGGAATAAATCACTAAACACTGTAATTATATATATTTTATAATCACAATAAATATATGTGACTTAAGGGACATACCTTAAATGAAATTTCTTACATTGTCCCACTTGGCCCTTATGACACATGAATTTCATATGGTGTTCAGTTCTATGATATGGCCATTACTTTATTTATTCTAACCATTCATGGAATGCCTTTATATAATAAGTCGTCTCTTCCATGTATCACAATGTGTAATACTTCCCTAAATGAGTACTTTATGGATAATGAACTTTATGAATGGACTTCATATAAATCATTCGGGTCCAACTTTATTTTATCCCCACGGATAAAAATAATATATATGTGCCACAAAAATCTTTATAACATTAACTTTATGTCCACAAACCAATTAAAGAGAAACTAAGCACTAATGAATTAATGAGTCTCTTATATTACACATGACTTTATACTTTCTTTACCGGTAAACTTTTAATCCTGGGATCCGCAATCATTAATTCAATACTTATATGCTCAGTAGACACTTCATGTCACTTAATGTTCTCTTTCATTGTGATACTTTATGTCTATATACATACTTCTACTTCTACTCAGTTTATTCTTAGAAAAGAGAACTGTAGTAGAATTATCTTGGAAGATCTTTATGGGTCTAACTATAAAATCGACAATCTTGAGACCTTTAAAAAAATTGTCTTAACTATAATGCCTGTGTAACGAATTCACAACATGTAATGACTTTTGCTTTTATGGTAGATGTAGCAACTGTAGTTATCTTACTATATCTCTAGTATAAAGCCTTTTAACAATAAGAAAATATATACTGAACACATTTAGCAAAAATCAAACATGAATAAACAACACCAAATGGTAAGTGTATCTTTAGGTTAAGCTGTAATTCTTAGTTCCATGCATATTCCACAATACTATATTTACAGCTCTCCATTGACCCAATAGTCCAACTGCTATTTCAATGTTAGGTCTAATGTAGACCTGTGTATACATATGGAATATATTTCATTTGCTCTTGTTCCAATACATTTTGGGACATTGATCTATACTGAATTTATCCCCTTTAATAATAGGTGCTACTGAAGATTCATAGCTCTTCATTCTGAATCTCTCAAAAACTTTTCAATATAGGTCTTTAGAGACAATCTTAATATTCTATAATTTCTGTCTCTCTGAATCTCTATGTCAATGACATAAGAGGTTTCACCCAAATCCTTCATTTTCAATGTTTAGTGAGATGAACTTTATGTAGCAAATCTAAATTACTTTTTGCAAGCAAAATATTATCTATATACAAGACTAAAAGAAAGGTAACTTTACTCCCACTGACCTTAAGGTATAGACATTGATTGACAAGGTTCTTAATAAAACCATGTGGGGTAATAACCTTGTAAAATATTGTATACCACCGATGAGAGACCTATCTTAGCACATTAATAGATATCCTTAATTTGCAAGCTTTCTGATTGTTATCAATAAAACCCTTAGGTTGTCTTATGTAAGCCTCCTCCTTAAGATCCCCCTTTAGGAAAATTGTTTTCACATCCCTTTTGATATAGCTCTAAATCAAAATGAGCCTCTCATACCATGATAATCAATGCCTTCCTTTTTGAGTAAGATCATTGGCTACAAGTCTAGCTTTATATCGTTCAACATTACCCGAAACCATCCTTTTAGGTTTTGTAAACCCATTTGCAGCCTATAGCTACAACTCCCTCTGGTAAGTCAACTAGATCCCATACTTGACTTTTAGCCATGGATTCCATCTCTTCCTTCATGGCATTGAACCAAAATATGGAGTTATCTCCACTCATGGCTTGTGAAAACAATTTTTGGATCATCCTTAGGTCCGACATAAAAATCAGACTCCTGAAAGTAGACAACATAATCACTAGGGATTGTTGGTCACCTTATTCTAGAGGATCTTCTTAATCCTACTTCCTTTACATTTGACATAGTTTGAGTAGGTTCATTCTGAACTTGTTCCTCATGAGTTGGCTATTCTGAAAGCGATTGTAGTTCAAGATAATCAATTTGATTTTCCCTAAGCACAATCAAACACCCTTCATGTGAAGGGGCTTCAGTCAACTCTCGTGCTTCCTCTAATTCAATCCTTTAAGGATAAGCACTCCCACTAGGTTCAGCATCCTCTAGAAATTTTGCATTTCTAAACTCAAAAATTCTAGGATTGAATGAAGGACAGTAAAAACTAAACTCCTTAGAGTTTACTGTATAGCCTATAAAATTCTGCTAGTTGTCCTTGAATCCAATTTCCTTAGGTGTGGATTATAAATCCTCACTTTAACAGGACAATCCCATATGTGTAAACAATTTGAACTTGGTTTCATTCATTCGTCAATTTAGGTGTCTTAGGAACAACCCTGAGTGGAACCCAGTTAAATGTATACATAGTGATTTTCAAGGCTTCACTTCATTAGGAGAATAGAATATTAGTATTACCTTTAATGTCCCTTTTTCGTGTACCTACCACAATACTATCTGCCTCTATTAGATCTTATGATCTTGACTTCCTTTTGTTTTGTTTTGTTTCTCTACTTATACCTTATAGGTACTGAAAGCATTTAATGCCCCAACCTTATGATTTAGAAGATAGAGATACATAAACCTTATATGGTAATTACTGAAAGATATCTCTAACCATTTAGGCAAGAAGTATGGAAAATGTCTACACTAGTACATGATCTCAAGAATCTCAAAAACCCTTTTGTTGGCACCTTTAGTGGTATAGTTGGTTTGCTTTTCTTTAATGCAGTCCACATAAATACCAAAGATAGTGAAATTCAAGAGTTTTAAAAACTCTATCATTTATCGACCTTTTATTCTTCATAGAGATATATTCCAATCTCCAATGCCATAACGTAGAGGATTTTCTCATTTACAAGACTTTGTTTTATGCCAACATTTATATGCAGGGATTAATTTTCAAAAATTGGGATCTAGATCAATTTTAAATAGACCATCAATTTAATATTCCACCCCAAAAAATTTCAATAATGTTTAAACTTGATTTAATAAATTAAAATAGAAACTAAATTTCTAAAAATTGTGGAATATATAAAACATTATTAATAACATAACTGAATTTTTAAAATTAATCTGTAAGTCCCAACAACCTCCAATTGCACACATGTATTATTTAGAAAACCTTGCATTATGTTGACAACGTGGATCGCTAAACCAAATTCAATCCACACAGTATTTAGGAGAGTCAATAAAAAAAGATTCATGACATAGTATATGTATGAGATTATCTTTATTTCAAGTCATTAAGATACTTTATGCAATCATTCTTTATATACCCATAATTTTCTTTATTGTAAGAGAAATAAGGATCTTAATTACCACGCACATTGTTCTCATTGATTAACTATTGGACTTGATTGCCTATCAAGGTCTTTTCCTTAACATGAGTAACTTCTGGATTCTCACGTCTTAGTCTCTCATCTTCTTGAACACACATGATCAGAAGTTCCTTTATTGGCCAATTATCCTTATCTATGCCACAAAATATTTGAAAAAATATCATATTTAGAAGAGAGAATTCAAAATAAAATAGACCAAGAATGACTCAAAACTCAACCTTTAGGGACTTAATATGAGTTGTTATGTCCTTCATTTCCATAATGTGCTTAGGCACATTTTGAAACTGTAAAAGGTTTTTTCTTTAAAGCTTTTCTATTAGGATGTTGTCCAAAGTCTTATTGGAACTCACTAAATGTTCCTCAATGACTTTTCTTTGGCCCTAAAATATTAAGGAATAAAACCCTAATGCTTTTGTTGATATGAGATTTCATGAACGTTGAAACTTAAGCGATTAAATCACTCCAATTGTTCATGTTTAATAATCTCATGTGGCATACTTGATTCCATGGGAGAAGGTAATTTGTCCACCCGAAGCGCCGATTCAAACTCCAAACACCCCAAAGTGTTACATTTTCTTTTCAGTCAGAAAAAATTATCACTAGGAAGTATTGAAACATAAAATACCAATAATTAAAATAGTGGGAATGTATCCAATAACCAAGAAAAATAATAACTTTAATACTATGAAATAATTTTATTTAAATTAATCAATGCTAATTTAATAGTAAATTTCAATCTACCTGTGGGCAAAGGTTACATCACGCATGAAATTTACTCTTTATTAATATGACTAATAAATTTAAATATTAATATATAAAATTTTCCGTACTTGTGGGCCTAAGAGAAATTTTATTTTCAATGTTAAATTTACTATCTTATTCTAATTGAGTCATAAAAATAAAAACATCTCTATGGGGATTATTAATTAAATTTTACAACATGATGTTAATTTTCTTTATGAAATTCACACATATAATCTTGATGTAATTATCATTATAAAATCGGGATGCAGTGGCTCTCCCAAAATTATTATGATAATCACGACTTCATTAACATCTAATAACTGTACAGATGCCAAAATAAAGTCCCCAATAATAAAAGACCAAACCAACATGGAAGTTGGTAAACAATATTTTTCCAAAATACAACCAAATAAGTTCGTAGGTAAGTGAGGGGGTGTACAATGACACACTTAAATCCCAAGACTTTTCATTACCAAAACTTTCCTAGACATTGCAATTTTGGAATGTACCATAAACATTCACCAACATATCTGACTTAATTAATTATTCTCAGGTCTAGGCATCAAACAATTTATATTTAAACAATATAAATTAAAAGAATAAATATATTCCTAAGTTCATGCATTAAAGAAATAATAATTTTAATACTGAACAATATAAATAAAATTGTAATATGAATACATATTAAATTGCATAGCTTAATGGTCTTCAAAGTAGCCTTGCTTTCCCCTCTTTTTTTTTTTTTTTGTTTTTTTGTTTTTTTTTAAAAAAAAAGGGCCAAACGGGTTGAAAACCCTACCCAGATTTTGAAACCCTAATCCTAGCCGCCGCCCCTCCTCTTCCCCATATGCCGTTGCCGCAGCCTTGCTCATTTTCCTCATGCACTGACCACGCAGGGCCTGTGCCCAACAACCAGATGGCCATGGTGAATGGCAAGAAGGCGACGTCACTCCACAGGCAGCCCTATGCTGTCCCCCACAGGCAGCCGTGATTGGCCGTCACTTGCTTCATGCGGCAGCCGTGCAAGGCTGCTGCACATCTACCCTAGACGACACTGACTAGCATGAAGCCATGGCATCGTCCAGCCCAGCGGTAGCTTTGCCACTACCTTGAGTCACAGGCGGCATGCCGCTCACTTTATGCAGCCACCCGTCAGGGCTGGCCCAATGTATTTAGGGGCCTTAGGCAAAATTTGTAAGTGAGGCCCTTTTTTCTAATATTTAAATATTAATTAAATAATATTTATTTTAATATTTTTATTTAAAAATAATTCTTCTTGGTTTTTTGGATGCAAAATAAATAATTAAGTTTTTATATTCAAGATTTTCTAAAATAAAATAAAATCACACTGACACAAAAACATCTCCCTGGATGCCTAATGCTAGTGTTTCTTGGATGGCTAAAGCATCCGTCCTGGTAGCCAAGATTTTAGCCGCCTGGTGAGTGACAATATTTTGAATAACGGCAATAGCTATCACTCCATTCTCCATGATCGAATTGGTCACTTTAACCGGATTACTAATAGCAGCAGATGTTGGCTGTCGAATATTGTGTAGAAGGTTGTCCAATGTTAACAGCAGCAAAAATAAAAAGAAAAGAAAAATAAAAAAATAAGAGGCAAAAATTGGAAGAAAAAGAAAAAAAAAAAGAAAAAAAAAAGAATAGGAATAAGAATAAGAATAAGAACCCCTTTCGTAATCATTTTTTTATAACAATTTATCTTAGATCACTAACTAATCACATGGGAGTGGGACAATATATACTATTTTGCTTTTAGACCACTGATCTCGAGGCACAGCAAAATGTGAATGTACAGAGCCATTGGATGTTTAACATAGGCCATTGAATTGTAGTAGAGCACCAACTACAATTGCATTTATTTTGTGTTTTGCACGCACAGTTATGCATCTGTTTCAACGGCTATTATTGAATCATGGATTCACTAAATTTAATCAACACTTGCGATTTCTGCATTGAGTTGAGCAAATCTTATGCAACTACACTTGCACATGATTATATGCAAGGTTTGTTTATTCGATAGTGTGATACAACTATAATGCAATTTTATCAAATAACAATTATATGGTGTGTGAATTGGCCATGAGATCATTCTTGTTGGTATGATCAAACGTCTTAAATTGAAACTTATAAGTGATGATTGTGGGTAACGGTCAAGATAACACATGTTTCTACATAAGCTTGTAGAGGAATTGATGCCTTATTAAATTGAGGCCTTTTTAAAATTATTTATTTACAATGATTAGAGGTCTTAAAATTTTATGGAAATTTTTTTTGAGCCTTATTAAAAAAAATTTCATCAAAAAAATTTGTTTTGGGCCTTACTAAATCCGGGGCCCTACGCGACGGCCTAAGTCACCTAGCCTTTGGGCCGGCCCTGCCAATGCTGTTGCCACCTTGGGTAAAGAAACCGGTGCTCACCGGTGGCTTCAGTGCCGGTGGGTAGTGGCTAGATTTTTGGCTAAAAGTAGGCAGCACCTTTTTGTGTCTCACAATAATTTGGTCCAAGGGTTCTCCAGAGTCAGAGACAATAGGTGTTGGTTTAGTCCAAAAAACAAAACAGTGCATGCAATATCAATTCAAAAATAAAACACTCACAGTGTTAAAGTTGTATGTCTTATCCCAATCATATTATTAGCGATAGATATATAAAACTAAACAATGTTCACGAACTGAGCACAATAAACAACATAACTTAATGTTGAGCAAATATAGCACAGAGATGGCTCTGATACCACATGTAAGAATTCTATATATAATTAAATGTTAATTGATAATAAAACTAGCAGTAGAATAATTAATTATATAAATATCTCCAGCCAATATTTACTCAATCGAAATGAAGAAAACTCCTCAACAATAGAGAATCCAGAAAACTAGAAAACAAAAATATAGAGAGGTTTTTCTAACTTATGCCTACCAGTGGTGCCAATAAATGGAATACACATGTAACGCCCCCAAAATTAGCCTTGACTAACCTGACAGGGTTACTGGCAATCACCCCAGTTTAGCCAACTTGTAGCAAAATGAGGAATCGCCCCTCTAAGCATTATCAGAGTTAATGCAATGAAAGGTGAAATAAAATCTGAGAATCTATAAATCATGAAGGTACAAGTAGAATACTCAAATTAAAGACATGGAGCAACTAACAATAATAATAAACAAACCTGATAATAGCATGTAAACCTTAAAGCAAGGTCTGTAGTGGAAACTGTACCACTCTTGGGTTCTTGAAACATGTTCCCTATAAGAGTAATAACAGCGTAAGTCTAACGACTTAGTAAGTAAACCTCACAATTGGGTATGGCATGAGCCCATTATTAAGCAGAAATAAACGTGTAGTTTTGGTAATCATTAAAAAGGAGGTGTTGTCTCCATTAATACACCTTTGAAAAATATGGTTTGGTTAAATAAAGGGTGGTGTACTCCCGGCAATAATCACCCAAGTATTTTAATTCAGAAAAACTAGTGCTTTATAGGTCATAACTCTCATGTATGGTCTACCCGAGATATTACCCCTTCTTAGTGGGGTTGGCGATGTCTTAAGGGACTTGTAATACAATGCCGGTGCCTTGGCCATTGTACCCTACCGTCTGCCACTAGCAGCCTGACCGAGTCCGAGCTTGGGTGGCCCATGCTACTAGTGATGTCTGTCCTTTAGTGACCAACCATTAGGGAATGGCTGCGCTAGTCATGAAAATCATTGGATCCAAAGCTCACACAAACACACATATATTGACCATAAAATGAAGTCTACATAGTAAGCCCATGGCCATTATTCCGTACATACCGGTGTACCATGTTATACGATGCATCTTATCAACTAGTTATTAAAGTAGTTACCAAGTTATTACAAAAAGTGGACATGCTTATATCATGCGTATGGTCAGTCAATTGACATATCCCACGTTTTTAAGGAAAATGTTCATAAGTGTTTACTTACCTCATGCGCTCGCTTAAGTCCTCTGACATCACAAAAACCCTACTATAATGAAATACGACACATCGTTATGTGCAGTACTATAGGACCTCTACGAATATGGTACTAAGTCATATCTAACAAAAGGGTTGTTGGACTCTAAAATACACAAGTGAGGCTAAGAGCAGATGCTTGGCTCCCTGGTTGTACATATGGCCCCGAAAGCGTACGTCCTGTCAGTGAGTTAGGCACTCCAGCCAAAAGCTCCAAACTGTATTTTAAGGCTTCTGTGAAATCTATGGACTAATATACCTCATCCTAGGCTATCAAGAAAACACATACATCGTAAGAAAACACATTATCATGCAACATAAGGAATCAAAGAGGTATTTTAAGGTCTTTTGAAAACATTTCTTGGTTTTGTTAGGAAATGAGTAAAAAGCTTGACATAGTGTCTTTTAAAAACTTAGAACATTAGGAAAGCAATGAGAACAACATCAAGAGTATAAAAACAGGCAAGGGGTTACCTTGGATGATGGCCAATTCCTCCAATCTCTTCCCCTCTTCACAAAATGACTCCACACACACTAGGTTTAGGGTTTCTTGAGTGTAGGGGAGGCTGGGGTCGAGTGGGGGGTATTTATAGAGGCTTGGGGCGTCGTATGCTATGAAAAGGTGGAGAATGAGTTAAAATTGCTTTTCAGGATGTCAGCGTACATACTGTACAATGAGGCGTACGTACTCATTAAAGACAGAAGCGTACGTACGGGTGGTTCCTTGGCGTACATACTCACTAAAGACAAGAGCGTACATTCTGTACTATTGGGCGTGCATATTCACTAAAAGACAAGAGTGTATGTACTGTACTATTGGGGGTACATACTCACTAAAAGACAAGAGTGTACATACTCACTAAAGACAAGAGAGTATGTATGGTCAGAAAGAGGTGGGGTTTTGGTTTTGCCTCAAAATGCTCAAGGGGTTGGGTTACTTACAAGGTTTAGGCCTTTTTTGTTATAAAACCATGTTTTTAATCATTTTTAAAATGGGTGTTTTTATGGAGTATTACAATATAGACCTTATTTAGAGGTAGGTCAGGGAGCCTCAATCAGAACTGTTACCTTATTTATTCTTCCCATCAAGGAATAAGAATCAAATCAATAATCAATTCAGATATTTTGATTCCACAAAATAAAATCAATAATGAATTCAAATATTTGTTTCCACAAAAATCAAATCAATAATTTAATTCAAAATATTTGATTCCACTGAATAATCTTTAATTGAAATAAATCAATAAACACCATAATTATATATATTTTATAATCACAATAAATATATGTGACATAAGAGAAATATCTTAAATGAAATTTCTTACATATAGTTCATTTTGCATTGGAGATAATCATTTTGCCAAGTATTCATGCAAATTGGTCTTAGAGCATCTCCAGCAGTAAGAGGTATTTTACCTAGTCAAAAAACACAATTCTCTATTTTCGCTATTCATTTTTTAATACTAACTCCAACAAATTTTTTATTTCATTCTCTATTTTTTTAAATACAATTTTTTAATCTTTCTTTATTATTTTTTTTTTCACTTTTCTCTCTCTCTCAATCTTCCCTCTCAACCCAAACCCAAACCTCCCATGACTAGCTATTCCCTCTCAACCCAAACCCCCCATGGCCAACTCTGCAATTAGCTCTCTCTCTCTCTCTCTCTCTCTCTCTCTCGCTCTGCCTCTTCCCTCTCAACCCAAAGCCAAACCTCCCATGACCAGCTATTTCCTCTGCCTCTTCCCTCTCAACCCAAACCCAAACCTCCCATGACCAGCTATTTCCTCTCAACCTAAACCCCCCATGGCTAGCTCTGCAATTAGCTCTCTCTTTCGCTCGCTCTCGCTTTGCCTCTTTTGTCTCAACCCAAACCCCCTCATGGCTGTTTGCAAGCAGAAAAGTATGTGAATTTCAATGGTATATTTATTTGGCTTGATTTACAAATTTGGATATGGCCGGCTATGGTGGATCTGATTTACAATTTTTTGGGGGGAGTTTTTAGTGATTCAAAAGACTTGAATTTGCATCATAAATTAATGAACAAAGAAGAGAGAAGAGAGAGAAACATTGAGGGAGAGAGAGAAGAGAGAGACAATAATGTGGAAATAATATTATATTCAACAATCTAGTGTGCTACAGTGAATATCAATATGAATCTATTCACTGTAGTAGTTAATGTATAATAGCTAATATAAAGCTATTATGTTGTCCCTAAGAGGTAGCTCAATTGGCTGAGACCACGTTTAATGAAGCAGAGGTCACTAGTTCCAAAAAAAAAAAAATTAGCCCGCCGGTCTCTCATATTTTTTTAAGAAAATAATATCGACTTATAATCATGATAACATCATGAGAAACTATAGCATTTTTCAATATGAAAGTACAAACTCGAAGAATGAAATCAATGGTGGTGACAAGTGGTTTCTTGCAACTACCTAATAATAAATAGATAGAATCAAAGGATATTCTTCATTTCATTTGAAATGAAGAGGATCTTATTCTGAATAACTAAGTGGCAAAAATCAATAATATCATATTAGATTGATGATGGGAAACACCTTGAAATAAAATTGTGTGGTTAAAACCTACCATAAGTTGTCATGTAATTTGAAAGATTTAATGTATTGAATGCATTCCTGAAACTTACGTGTGGTATTTAAGAGAAAATATGAATTTAACACCATGTATTTTTTCCTCAAAAAAAAGAAAAGAAAAGAAAAAAAGAATACCATGTATATATTTTCCTACGATAATGGTAGGTGATTTTTAAGGACAGTTTTCCTCCAAACTGGGCTGGAGGAATTTCCTTCAACCTAATCTATAAAAGTGACACGTATCCCATGAACATGTAAGATGCGCATGTTTTTTTAATAGCAGGGACAAAGTTAGAATAAATTTTATAAAAAACTCATGTGCATCTCACATGTTATTAAAAAAAAAGACACATGTCACTTTTATAGAGTAGGTTGAAAGAAATTCCTCCAACACAGTTTGGAGGAAAACTTTGTCCATATTTAACGTTTGCCAACCTAAGGGCATGAGTGTCTACTCCTTAAGCTATTGATCTCCCTAAGCAACGAATTAGACATGGGTGTCTACTCTAATTCTTTTCTTCCTTAAAGGATTTAGCATGAGTGTCTAATAAGTTGTTCTTTAAGAAAGCATAAATTTGTGGAAATCGACAAACATATGGAACCTAGGACATGGGTGTCTACTCCCGGCTTTCCATGTTGATTAACCCAAGAACCTGTGAGGAGATTCTTTTCTTACTCTATTAGGCCCAGGACTCGATCATCCAAATTGACTTAAATAACTAATCCATACCACATGCATATGTTGATCAGGCCACATTCATATGAGGAATTCGATAAAACAGGAATTAATCAAGTTAAGTATCCCAATATGATCATCACAAAGATGCCAATATTGAAATATTAAAGAAACATAATTAGGGTTTTAGGGTTTCAATCTAACCCTACTAAAGTATTTAGTTACATATAATTAAAATAAAACTAAAAAGAAAAGGGAAAAGAAAGAACCGAAAACAACTCTTGGAAGTAGCCTCCAATTCCTCTCCCCAAGATTGTATATAAATTGTCTATGGAAATTGTCTATGGAATTCTCCCTTGAATGGTGAGGCTTAGAGGTCTATTTATAGGTTTAGGAAAACTCTAGAAACCCTAAAAACCCTAGGAAATTTGGATGTCTAGGTCCTATTACCACTAGGACTTGGAAAACCTAGTTTGGAAAGAAAAATGAGTCCTAGCTGCCTTTGGGTTTTCCTGCAGCTCATGAGTACGCTCGATTGCTGCCCGTGTGCGTTCGAGCGCAGACCTGTGCTCGATTTCATGTGTGATGCACTCGAGCTTCTTCTTATGCATACAGTTGCAGCTGCACTTGTTCCTTGGCTTTGGGCGCTCAAGCGCTAGAGCCTAGGTGTAGTGCGATTGATCACACTACCCGTGGATGCTTGTGCTTGATCCAAAACTTCTAGCTTTTCCCAATTTTGTCCTTTCAGCCTGATACTTCCATAATTGCTTCCTTTTCTCCAAAAATCTAGAAAAACACAGAAAACATAAAAAAGGAAATAAAATAGCACAAAATAATCAAAACTAAGAAATTAACAAATGTAAATTAAGGGCTAAAATATGTATATTTTGGCGCTTATCACACTCCCAAACTTACATAATGCTAGTCCCTTAGCAATACTGAACTAAAAAAAAATAATAAAAAAACATAAAAGAAAAAGATAAATCCATCTTTCGTGCGATGTACGATTGCATTTAGCATATGCAACAAGCCTTTTAAACCCCTAGGTAGTCCCTAGAGGACGAGTGAAGTCTCGTGAGGGTTTTCCAAAAATGTTACCGACAAACATTATGCAAAGTTCACGCTATCCAAAAATTAAAGTATCACCCAAATCATGATTTTCATTCATTAGCAAGCTTAAAAAGATAAACTCAATCTTCTCAAAACTCATAACATATCATGAACAAAAATTCTTAAACAACTTACAATTACTTAGTAAGCATTTTCACTCGAAGATGGAGTAAACTAAATAGGTAGACCCTCATGGAAATAAACACTCGACTCTCATGTGTTAGAAGGGAATGTGTTTCGCTCAAATTCATTCCAATGGAAATGATCTACCATAGGCTTGCATATCTTCTCAATCTCCACCACTGGGATCACATGCATAACATGAATCATTAGGACTTTTCAAGGGTTGTAACGGGGTTTAGGGTCAAGATGGGAAATGTTTGGGAGTGTAGCTCAAAAGCCATCGAAACTAGTGGAGCAAAAATGAATCAACTCAAGCTCGAATATATAAGACATGTAAAACCAATCACTCCATTCAGCAGCTTCTTCAATTTGTATATATCACGTATAAACAGACCCCTTTATTGGAATTTTAGGAGGAATTACGAACATGGACAGTTTGTAATATCAAAAGCAATTTCATCTATCCACTATTTTTTTTTCCTAGCCGTATGTCTTGTTGCAGTTCTTCCACTCCAATACCGCCCCTGCCCACCTTTGTTCGTGTCCTCCTCTTTCTACCAGAAAGTGGGCTTATCACATCCATTCTAGCCACTGACACCGATAATTTTTGTCTCATCAAGGCTACAAGTTTTTTTTTTTTTTGACATGGCTTTGTTAAACCCTCCAGCCCTTCTGCGTGTCCCATGCTAAACAACTTGGCACTAGGGTCAAAACCTCCAAGGATAGAAGGGTCCTTTGCTCCTTAAGTCCCTAACCATTTTCTCCTTTATAGCGTCCCATTGACCAGCATAAATACTAGGAGATTTCCCAGTATCTTTGCCCCCTTTATTTCCTTCCCTAATAGACGCCCTTGATTCCTCCCCCAGCTTGACGCCCTCCATTCCTTGCTTGGCCATCGTTTGACCCTGATTCACTTGGAAAGAATCTGAGATTTTCTCCATCTGATTATGATCCCCGGTTTCCATTCTTGGCATTTCCATTCTAGGCGTACTCCAATTGTCACATGAGCCAGAGGTATCCTCCTCCTCCGCCGCCGAAATGATTGAGTTTATAGGACTACTTCCGGCCACTTTCGCAGCTACACCATCACCATTCATCCCATTCCTCCTCCATGTATTGTAACTTGAATTTGCATGTGAGGACTCCCTCAATCTATTTTGATCATGGCTACCTCGACCACCATACCTTCGTTTAGGAGAAGAAACATGCAACCACGACCCATATTCAGTCGAAGGAGCGTTACCATAGTGTCTCTCGTTCCTCCCGGATTATTGCAGCGACCCCTCCAATGCCTTATCACACCACATTGAATGCAAAACTAGGGGATCTTTTCATATTGGAAAGCCACCCAAATTGATTTATTATTCAACTTCAGAGTCCTTCCCCTAGAGAGCGCTTTTGAGAGATCCAAAACAATCCGAACCCTCAAAAACTTCCCCCATCCCATGTCATCTTTTGCCACATCCACCTCCTCAACCAGCCCCATAGAAGATCCAAGTCTGTGTCCAAAATCCCTCCCCATGCAAGCAAGGGGAAGGTTAAAAATCCTCACCCAAAAAGCTGCCTTCTCAAACTCCAGTTCAAACAAAGATGTGAGACCATCAAAAAGCACCAGTGAAAACAAGAAACCATCAAAGGTCCATGGCCGGCCCTGATGAGAATCAATAAGCACCATTAAAGGATCCAATGAATGTTCCACTTGGGCCTATTACTAGAGCAAGATCCAAGAAGATCAAAGAAGCACTTAATGGGCTGACTCAAAAGATTTGGGCTGGTTCTAAAATGGGGCATTCCAAGCTTGGCCCAAAGGAAGATGAAGGCTTAATAAATTTAATCCAAGCTATTGATGGTGCTGATCTTGCTTAATTGGGCATAATTTTCTTAGCAATGACGTGGATTAATGGTTGATTATGGCTGATTGACTTTCCAATTACATACCAATTAATTGGCTAATTGACTTACCTATTTCAGACCTTCCTTAGGCATGATTTCCTTTCCTATTTCAGTCTATTTTTGGCATGGAGGAGCTGCTAATTTCAAACCAAATCAGCCTTAATTTTAGGCTTCTATTATTTTGTCCTTTTTTTTTTTATCTACTTTCCAATGTTGGAACCAATTTAATCTCCTTTCCATAGCAAGCGTCTAGGTAATCTTATTTTCAGCTATGTTTTATAAATAGCATGCACTCATTGTAATGAGCACATCATGAATGAAAATTAGAAAAAGGAAAAATTACAGTTTACCCCCCCAAAGTTGTCAGCGATTTGCAATTCGACCTCTAAAGTTTCAATTTTTGCAATCTACCCTCTCAATGTTTCATTTTTTTTTTTCAATTCAACCATTCCGTTAGTCAAAGCCACTTTGACTGACGGAACAGTGATCACGTGATCACTGTTGGCATTTTGGGGGACCAAAATGCCCCCCATCCCCTGTTCTCTCTCTCTCTCTCTCCGTTTGATCATGTCTTTTTTGTTCAATATCAATATGAAACCTTTCGAGCCAGATTTCATCCGATTCCAATCTGAAACTGCACATTAGGACGATGGGACCTTCCTCCAGCCATCTGAATCTTCTCCAATCTCAGGACTGACGAGCACCTAAGTTTGATATTTATCTTTTTCATTTTCTTTATATATATATATATATATATATATATATATATATATATATATAGATCTCTAGAGATTCTTATCTCATTCCATTCCAGTGGCTCGACCAGTAACCAATGGCGAAAACTAAAAAATACATGGTTTCCCAGTAGAACCCCATTTCGCCCAAGTTGTTGCGAAACTGGAAAAAAGAAGTGGTTTTTCGCACAGCTTGCACAAAGTGCAGGTCCCACTTGTATATCGTATTTGGCCGAAGAAGCATCGGACAGGTTGGAGTTCTTACCTTCTTGGGACTCCATGGACCAAGATCTGCTTTCATTATATGGGTAATACCGATCTACTTTAGTAGATCATATAGATGTAGAATATATATATATATTTTTTCCTTTTTTTTTTTCATCTGATATTCATGATTCTGAAGTTTATGTAAGACGGCGGTTGATTTCAGGGAGGTTGAGATTGTTGTTGATACAGTGATAGGATTATTACAATGAAGAATTGCTGTTGATATAATGATATTTGTTCATATTCTTCTTGGTGCCAAGCTAATAACTGCAATAAATTTTTGCTTTGTGTGTTTTCATATTCTTTCTGGTTTTTCTTGTGGGTTGTGAGAAGCTCAATGTATCTATAAAATTTCAAACGAGAATTCAAATTTCCACATGAACCACAACAAAAGGATAGGATTGAACAATTTTCAGTTTTCATTTGCTCCTTCCTTTCCACCGGATTCTCAGTAACCAAACAAAGATTTTTTTTTTTAAAAAAAAACTCAATCAATTTACAAATTTTATATACTTCCGATCTCTTCCTTATTTTCACTACCTATCTGTTCCTTTTTTCCCGACCAATCAACTGGCTCAGCCAAAATAAAATTTTCGTTTTCCAATGAATTCAAAGTCAAAAAAAAAAAAAAAAAATCACAACCAAAGCACTCGAAATTCTCTTTTCTCTCAATTTCTCTGCATCCAAATGATGATTAAATCTCAACGTCTCTCTTTGGAATTGGCCGGCCAGCGTTAAGATCAAAGGTGATCTCCGACATGCTCGTCGTCGTTCTCGGTAAACAAAGGAGTGAGAGTCTGTGGGATGGGGGGCATTTTGGGTAGAAAAAGGTTAGAAGTGATGGGAGCATTTTCGGTAGAAAAAGGTCAGAAGTGATCACGTGCGTCGCACGTGATCACTGTTCCCTCAGTCAAAGCGGCTTTGACTGACGGAATGCCTGAATTGAAAAAAATTGAAACTTTAGGGGGGTAGATTGCAAAAATTAAAACTTTGGAGGTTGAATTGCAAATCGCTGACAACTTTGGGGGGGTAAACTGTAATTTTCCCTTAGAAAAAAGTGAGGTTTGCTTCTTCTATTGGTTCTTTAAAGAACTTGTGAACTGATCAAGGATTCTTCCTTGTGGTGTTCAAAC
>NC_081543.1:18481469-18506469 GCF_901000735.1 Corylus avellana | reverse complement strand
CACAAGCTCCACAACAACCTAATCAAAAATCATCAAGAACACAATTGATTACCTAAATAAAAATACCCAGAAAATCAACCCCATCACAATCAAATACCCATAACTCTCTCTCTCCCTCCCTCACTGTCATATTTTCTCTTTGTTTTCTAATGCTGGTTTCGCTACAGATAATGATTGAGAGGATAAGAATATAAGGAGGATAACCATTCGGCATAGCAAAAATTCTCCTTTTCTATCTTCGTGAGAGAGAATCTACTGGGGGAAAGTGAGGTAGAGAGTGAGATCTAGAAAGGGATAAAGGTACGGCTGGGGGAAAGAAAAGAAGAAAATAGAGAGTGAGAGAGGGAGATGTGACCAGGGAAAGAAGACGGAGATGAGAGAGATGAAAAAGAAAAAAAAATGAATAATATATGACTTTGCTAATTCCCTCTATCTTCTCGCTCTCTGAGCTCCTCTAGAAACTTTTGTTTCTTCTTCTTTCCTTAATCTTCTTCAGTTTGTTCCCAATCCTGCTTTCTCCTTCATGGATTCCCCACAAACAGAAATGGACTCTCTCATTGTCCAAACAGAAGCTTTATCTTGGGAGGACCCTTCCTCCCAGTTAGAAACTCTCCCCCTTGAGCAAGTTACTGATGAATATCTCCCCCTTGTAGGGCATATCATTTCTCAGAAAACTCATAATAATCAATCTATCAATGCTTCTCTCATCAAAGCCTGGCCCTTTGCTGTTCCCTTCTCCTTTGTTGTGCTAGGACCAAACCTATTCCTTTTCAAATTTTCAAAACAGGAGCATATCACCAGGATACTCGACCAAACTACCTGGAACGTCAATGGTTCTCTTCTTGCTCTTCAAAAATGGTCTCCTACTGCTACCATAGGAGAACTTTCCCTGAAAGATGTTCCCTTCTAGATACAAGTGCATGGTCTTCCTCTATGCAATATGACTTCCAGAAATGCTGTAGCCATTGGAAAAGGCTTGGGTCATCTCCTAAAAGTATATGAGGTCAATGGTGCTTCCTCCACCTTTCGTAGCTACCTCAGAATCCTGGTGGAGATTGATTCTTCGAAGCCTCTGAAACCTGGCTTCTCTTTTGCTAGACCTGATAGTGAAGTTACATGGGTGAGCCTTAAGTATGAAAGGCTCAATGTTTATTGCACCGATTGTGGTTTGATTGGGCACAAACAGTTTTTCTACCTAACACCTCAAGCTGATAGATTTCCTGCCAGGTACAAATCCTCCCTCAAAGTCAATACTCTCCAATCTTCTTCCTTCTCAACCCAATGATCATCATACAGTAAACTCACCCCAACCTGGTTCTTCTCCCAAGTTTGACCAAGGCCTTGAGTCAACCCAGCTCCAAATATCTAGCTCCCCTCCGAATGCTAGCCAACCTGAACATTCCCCCAAACTTGTCTCTAACCTGACATCCCAATACCCCAAGCCCTCTCCAAACACTCCAAAGTTAGCCCACCACCTCTCACAAACTGCTTATCCTACCAAATATATCAGTAACCCCATTTCCCCTACCGCCAAAAAAATTGACACACCCCTCCACATTCCATTAAATGCTCTTTCACTTTTTCAAAAACCGATACCCCTCCTTGTCAACAACTCGTTGGAATCCTACCAACCACCTGATCCCTGCTTAATGGATCTAACTCCTTTCAGGCCCATTATAGCCCACTTAGACTTCTTAGCCCAAAATCTTCAGCCCAAGCCTACTCAAAACTCCTCCCCTATCCCAACGATTTTAATAGCCGCAGCACCTTTGGCCTCTCCCGCCAAAAAACTCCTCTCTTCCTCTAGAAAAGCTTCCCGTTCCCCTAAAATATCCTCTTCCACCCTCACTGATGAAACCCATCTCTCTACCCCCAGTTCCCCCACTTCCTCCCCCAGCTCTCCCTCTTCCTCTCCAAAGAACAAGAAAAGACCTAGAACCATTGACCTGCTCACCCCCTCAAAAAAAGGTCCTGGGTTTCCCTCTGAGCAAGAAACTCTCACTCCTCAACCAAAAGACTATTCTTTGCCCTTTGCTTCAGGTCTTTCTGGAAAGACCCCAGCTAGAGCAATGTTCAAAGCAACTCAAAAAGGTAAAAATAAAATGGTTACAGCAGTGGAGGCTGCTGAAGTTGATTTCAA
The DNA here is from genome assembly GCF_901000735.1 of Corylus avellana. Classification (NCBI taxonomy): domain Eukaryota; kingdom Viridiplantae; phylum Streptophyta; class Magnoliopsida; order Fagales; family Betulaceae; genus Corylus; species Corylus avellana. Next base: position 18,504,329 of record NC_081543.1, on the reverse strand, counting down.
GTTGAAGGGAAGCTGTGTCAAGCCTCCCCAACACCAATGAAGATCCTATCTTGGAACTGCAGGGGGCTCTCTAGGCCTGCTGCAGTTCGTAGCTTGAGGGTGCTGATCTGTGATCACTCCCCCGATGTTCTCTTTCTTTCCGAAACCAAATCTTCCCCTCCCTAAGTCTCTGCTACTTTGAACAGACTTGGCTTCTTTCTTATGTCTCAAGTTGCTGCTTGTGGTGCTAGTGGTCTAGTTGTTACCTGGCGGCCATGTGTGGATCTTGATTGCTTCATCACAAACAAGAACAACATCTCAGCTTGGTGTTACTCAGATCCTCCACACTCTCCATGGATTCTCTCTTGTGTTTATGGCCCCCCCAGACAGAAATGACAAACAGGCCTTTTGGGATTTGTTCACCTTTGTTGGTGAAAATTTTGAGGCCCCCTGGCTATGTATAGGAGACTTCAACTCTATTTTGACTCAGTCAGAAAAACTTGGTGGTAGACCTGTTGTCATTTCTGGTAATTGCTATTTCAGAAATTTTATTAACCAGTTTGGTTTGATTGACCTTGGGTTTGCTAGAAACCCCTACACTTGGTGTAACCATAGACAAGGTCCTGCTATCATTAAAGAAAGACTTGATAGAGGCCTGGCCTCCCCAAATTGGATTCACTTACACCCTGAATACTCCCTCCTTCATATCCCTGCTTTCAACTTTGACCACAACCCCATTTCCCTAAACACAAACAACCACTCCTTTTTCCTCCCTAGACCTTTTAGGTTTGAGGAGTTTTGGTCCAAAGACCCCTCTTGTGGAAAAGTGATTGACACTGCTTGGAAATCTCCTGTTTATGGTAATCCAGCCATCTATCTTCCTAAAAAGCTCAAACATACCAAAATTGCTCTACTGAAATGGAATGCTTCTCATTTTGGTAACATTTAGAAAAACATAAAGGCCACTCTTCTTCAGCTTGATCTAATTCAGCAATCTCCTCCTTGTAATTTTGCCTTTCATAAGGAAACTCAATTGAAGCTTGAGTTAGAGCAACTTCTCAAGCATGAAAAGACTCTTTGGCGTTCAAAATCTAGGGATTCTTGGTTGACTTGTAAGGATATTAACACCAAATACTTCCACACTTCTACTCTCATCTAATGCTGTTAACTTTCTCAAGTTAGATTCTGGTGCCTGGGTGTCCTCAAGGGCAGATATTGGGAGAAATTTCACCAATCATTTCACCACTCTATTTTCCACCTCTAATCCCATTATTAAGGTAGAAATGCTGGACCTCTTTTCTCATGTTGTCACTGAGGAGGATAATTCTTCCATCTGCTCCATTCCCTCTGAATTGGAAGTTATTCAAACTCTGGCCAGCCTTGGATCCTCCAAAGCTCCGGGTCCTAATGGTTTCCCTGCTCTCTTCTACAAGAAATACTGGAGCTATGTCAAGGAAGATGTGCTGAATTTTATTTGGAACTTATTCAAGAATAATCACCTTCCTAGGGAGCAAAATCACACTTTCATAGCCATCATTCCAAAGGTTAGTAGGTCTCATTCTGCTCATCAATTTAGACCCATTAGTCTTTGTAACATTGTCTACAAAATCATTTCTAAGATCCTAGCCAATAGATTGAAACCTCTTCTCCATAAATTTATCTCTCCAACTCAGTCGGCTTTTATCCCCAATAGGAATATTCAGGATAACACCATACTGGCTCATGAACTCCTTTATACTTTTAAGAGCAAGAAAGGTAGAGGGGTTTTTTGTTTCTCAAAATGGACATGGAGAAGGCATTTGATAGAATGGAATGGAGGTTTCTTCTTGCTATCAGGAGAAACTTGGTTTCTGTTCTACTTGGATTACTTGGATAAGAGCTTGCATCTCCTCTGCTTCATTTTCCATTCTCTTGAATGGCAGCCCTTTTGGCTTCTTCTCCCCTGAGAGAGGTTTGAGACAAGGAGATCCTCTTTCTCCATTCCTCTTTATCCTTGGCTCAGAGGTTTTCTCAAGACTGATGTTCAGAGAGGAAAGAGCTGGTTCTATTAGAGGCTTAAAGATTTCCAGAAACAGTGCTGCTATTCACCATTTGCTTTTTGCTGATGACCTGTTTATTTTTGGTAGAGCTAATCTCTCTGAAGCCATTTGCATAAACTCTTGCCTTGAGAAGCATTGTAGATGGTCTGGTCAGTCGATTAACACAACCAAGTCCTCCATCCGGTTTAGCAAAAATTCAAACCCCTCTACCATCTCCTTCATCTCAGCCATCTTTCCATACACTTCCAATCCCACTAAATCTCTTTATCTTGGTCTACCTATTCTGTTGGGTAATTCTAAGAGAGGTGCTTTCAATTATATCCTTGATAAGGTGTTAAGTAGGATGGAGGGCTGGAGAGCCAAAACCCTTTCCAAAGCAGGCAGATTGGTTCTTATAAAATCAGTTGCTGCTACCATTCCCTCCTATGCCATGAGTACCTTCTTGCTTCCCTCTTTTTTCTGCTCTTAGCTGGATAGAAGCTTCAAAAAATTTTGGTGGGGTTTCCCTTCTACCAAGTCCACAAATCTCACACTTAAAGCTTGGGAGGGTTGGGAATCAGGAAGATGAGAGAGATCAATTTAGCCCTTGTTTCAAAGCTTGGTTGGAAGCTCCTATGCATTGCAGACACGATGTGGGTGGCTCAGCTCAGAGGTAAGTATCTTCACTCTAACTCTCTCCTCACCCCCTCTTCCCTTTCTTCTTCCTCTTGGCTGTGGAAAGGCATCACAAATTCCCTCTCTGTCATTTTTAAAGGTGCCTGTCTCAAAATTCACAGACAATCCTCTCTCCCCATCTGGAGCTCCCCTTGGATTCCCTCTCTTTCTACTTATATTCTCATTCCCTCTCCTCATCTGGTTCAGCCTCTCCCTAATCTTTTGATCACTGACCTTTTTTCCTATAGCCTTAATTCCTCTGATGCCTCTTGGAACATTCCCTTGTTAAATTATCTTTTTGATTCCTCTAGTGCTAGGGAGATATAGAAAATCAGGATTTCTCATTCTTCTTCTGAAGATTACATATGGACTCCTTCCTCCTCTAGTCTATTCACCTCTATGTCTGCTTACAAGCTCATAAGTGCCCCTAGGATTTCCACAACCTCCTCTCCTTTAACCCCCACCTAATGGAAAGCCCTATGGGAGCTTAGGCTGATGGATAGACTAAAATTATTCCTCTAGAAAGTTGCTTGGGACATTGTCCCCTCCAAGACTAGGATCAATGTTGTGTTTCCCATTCCCCAGGCAGACTTAATATGCTCTTTATGCAAAGTGGAAGAGGACTCCCTTCATCACCTTTTTTTCAGATGCTTTTTTGCTAGAATTTCTTGGAGATCTTCCCATTGGCCTCTTGATTCTATGAAATGGCCAGCTCTTACTTTGCCTAATTGGATCATCGGAATTTTATCGCCTAACAAATCTTTTGGTATCCCTTTAGTTGACACTCATCTTTTTCAAATTTTTGCTACTGTGCTGTGTGTTACTCTGTGGTTTTCCAAGAATCAAGCTATTCACAATGGAGTATTCCCTAAAGCTTCTAAGTTTGCTGACAATATCATGAGGCTATCCTTAGAACACTATGCAGCTTGGAAAACCACTTCCCAACCTGTGAGAGAAAGTTGGTCTCGCCCTCATCTTGGCAGTTTCAAGGTCAACTTCGACACTGCTACTAGAGATCAATTTTATGTCCAAGCTGCTGTTTGCAGAGATTCTAATGGTTCCATCATCAAGAGTTTGTATCAATTCAGTCCTCCTTGTGAGCCCGCCTATGGTGAAGCTCAAGCAGCCCTGCTGGCTGCAATTCTGGCCAACTCTTTGAAGCTAGGAAAATTTGTATTAGAAGGAGTTTCTGCAATTGTTATTTCCTCTTTACAGCAACCTTCCACTGTTTTGGATTGGCAAATAAATGTTTTAATTTCTGATGTTTTATCTCTTCTTCCTTCCTCTTCTCAATGGGAGGCTAGGAAAGTTAACAGAAGTGCTAACTTCTGTGCCCATTATGTGGCTTATTGGGCCGCGGCTAGAGTTATCTCTGACTGCATTCCCACATTTTTCTCTCCTCTTTCTCCCCTCCTCTCCATCCCCATCTGTAGTGAAAAAGATCCACCTCCCTCCCTCCCCTCTTAGTGGGGGGTGTGTTTTGTTGTCTGTTTGTTTGTTTCTATGAAGCAGTTTGTTACCAAAAAAAAGAAAAAGAAAAATGTTTTTAGAATAAAAGAAAATATTATTTTAATGAAAATGAAAACAATATTTTGATGAAAATGAAAACAATTTTTTAATGATGTAGAGAATGACACTACAAAAAAACAATTTTTTTCTGACTAGAGTTTTCTGACGTGCGTCGATTGTCAGAAGCATAGGTGTCAGGAAAATTTTTTTCCTGACATGCCAGTGGGTAAAACGTCAGAATTTTCTGACGTTCCACTGTCCCACACGTCAGAAAGTGGTAGTTTTACCACGTCAGAAAATTTTCTGACGTGGTGGTTCTACCACGTCAGAAAATTGATAAATTAAATAAAAAATTAATTTTTCTTTTTTTTAATTTTTTCTGGAATTTCTTTTTTTTTTTAATTAAAATTAATTTTCAATTAAATTATTATTATTTTTTTTTTTGGGAATTTCTCTGCACGGTAGTGCAGATCTGCCATGGATCTGCCATGGCCACTCCCTCTCTTCTTTTCTCTTCTTTTCTCTCTCTCTCTAGCTAGCTCTCTTCTTTTCTCCATGAGCTCTCCCTTTTCTCCATTTTCTCACTATCTCCCTCTTCTTTTCGATCTCCATGGTGCAGTTCTGCAGGTTTGAGTTTTTGAAAATATTTTCAAAAACTCAAACCGAAAAAATCTTCAAAAAATTAAAACCAACCATCAAAAAATCAATCTGACAAACCCGAAAAATCTTCTTATCGATCTTCTCCTCTTCTTCTTCTTCTCTTCTCCATTTTTTTTTTTTTCTTCTTCTTCTTCTTCTCTTCTCCTTTTCTTTTTCTTCTTCTTCTGCTTCGATCTGCTGCATGCTTCTCAATTTTTTCCCTTCTCACCTTCTGTTTTTCTTCTTCCTTTAGAGGTGCTGTGCAGTCGGTGCTGTGCAGTCAGACATGCAGGAGAGAGAATGCACATGTGTGGGGAAAATAAATGAAGAGAGAAAAAGTTGAGGGTGGAAATAAAAAGAGGGAAAAAAAAGTTTAAAATCCCGCCTATTTTTTGAGTTTTGTTGGGCCACTTTTGGTGATTTTCTGACGTGCCAGGTGTCGCACGTAAGGAATTTCTGACGTGCCACACATGGCACGTCAGGAATCTACTCAAAAAAATAATAAATAATTATCTATATAAATATATATAGCTATATATATATATATATATATATATAATTTTGCTGATGTGGCAAACTACCACGTCAGCAAAATTCTGACGTGGTACATCCACACGTCAGAAAAATTCTGACGTGGTAGGTCTCACCACGTCAGCAATTATATAAATGTTTATCTTTTGAAATCTGAAATATTTTCTTGACGTTCAAATATTTTACACGTCAGAATTTTCTGACGTGTCTGTCCAGACACGTCAGAAAATTCTGACGTGCTACTATTCACGCGTTAGAAAAAAATTTCTGACGTTTTAAATTTTAAATGTCAGAAAATTGCTGACGTGGCAAAAAATATGATACTGTAGCCACATAAGAAAATACCTGTTTTTTTGTAGTGTGATAAAGGGAAGTTATTGTGGAGTTTTTGTAGGTAAAAAAGCAAAAAATAATTTAGATCCTTAAATATAGAAAAAAAAAATGGTTGAATAGCTGCTGAGAATGCTCCCATCTCTGACTAGTGCCTCCATTATGAATTCCGTGTCGCCGAAAGACAGGACAGAGGCGGCCGGCCTTGGTCACCAGTGACATCATCCCGTATAGAGTTAAAAACTGATACAGTGACTTTTTTTTGTGGGTCGCAGCCTCACAGATATTGATTGAATGAGCTAGAGGAATTGAATGATGTTCGCTCGCACCTCTTTCTTGCTCCATCAATTAAATTAAAAGAAGAGGAATAATAGAGACGTACACAACTTCTTGCAGGTCACGTTTGCCATGTGAGGATTTGTGAAGTTAATGGTGTTTGTTTCATTATACACAACCCAGCATGATAAAAATGAGGTGGGATTTTGCTCCATATATATATAGAGCTGCGTGCAGGACCACTTACTCCACATATACACCACATCTTCTTCGCATACATTTTCACAAACGTGGAAGACATGTTGATTTACTCATCCCTCTCTCTTCTCGTCGTCGCTGTTGCTTTCAAGCTCATCGTCCACCTTCAAACAAGAACACCCAAACACCTCCCTCCCAGCCCGCCTTCTCTGCCAATTCTCGGTCATCTCCATCTCGCTAAAAGGCCCCTTCACCGGACTTTCCACAGCCTTTCCAAGAAATACGGCAAGATTTTCTCTCTCCGGTTCGGTTCCCGCCTGGTGGTTATTGTATCGTCCCCACAGGCAGTCGATGAATGCTTCACCAAGAACGACGTCGTCCTGGCGAACCGCCCAGACTTACTCGCGACCAAGCACCTGGACTACAACCACACCACCATGGTAGCATCCCCCTACGGCGACCACTGGCGCAACCTCCGCCGCATCAGCTCGCTCGAGATCTTCTCAACCAACCGCCTCAACATGTTTCTGGGCATCCGAAGGGACGAGGTCAAGCGCTTGCTATGCAAACTTTCGCAAAATTCGCGCGAAGATTTCACCAAGGTGGAGTTGAAATCAATGTTCTCAGAGCTCACCTTTAACATCATAATGAGAATGGTGGCGGGGAAGCGGTACTACGTGTACGGATCCGGAGAGCACGTGAAGGACGAGGAAGAGGCGAGGCAATTTAGGGAGATAATGAGAGAGGCTTTCGCGAATAGTGGGGCGTCGAATCCTCAAGAATTCGTGCCCATCTTGCGGTGGATTGATCATGGGGGTTTAGAAAAGAGGCTGATGGGGCTTGCCAAGAGGATGGATGCCTTCTTGCAAGGCCTTATTGACGAGAAGAAGGGTAACGAAGAGGGAAATACTATGATCCACCATCTGCTTTCTTTGCAGAAATCACAGCCGGAATTCTACACCGACCAGATTATCAAAGGCCTTATTTTGGTAAGTCTTCCCAGATAACTGGTGCCAAGGTTATTAACATTTTTTATATATTGATGTGACAATTTATTATTAATATTTTTGTTTAATTTATTAATTCGTTTAATTATTATAAATGAGACTTTAGAGCTTTTTTTAAAAAGAAAATAAAAGTTAAATTTGAAGAAAAAAAATTCACTTTTTTAAATTTACACTTTTAAAATAAACTAAATATCAAACTCACTGTATCTTCGCTCACTTTAATTAAATATTAATTTTTTCCTATGTTTTTTTTTTTTTTAATTCTTTTTTGTTGTTCATGGTATGAAAGAGAAATAGAAAATGAACATATAAACTTAACAAACTAAACAGGTTTCACTTTTTGATATTTTGTATTTGAAGAATGTTAATTAAAATTAAATTTGAAATAGAGTAAGAGGTTTTTAAATGACTCGTGTTGTTAGTTTTTTCAATTTTTTTTTTAAAAAATCAAATTTAAAGAGCTCTAATGCTCTTATACTAAAAGTTATAATATATATAAATATTTTCTCTTTCTTATTTCTTTATTGTTATTATTATTATTATTATTATTTTGGTATAACAAGTCAGACAAATTTTTTTTTTTTTTTGAGAACAAGTCGACAAAATTGATATACGTATATACAAAGTATGTACTTGAGGAGGTAAAGATAGATAAGGCCCGTCACCCAATCGCTGGTGGAAACGTGGCTTAATGCATGCAATGTGCAAGTGTACAAGTCCAACTAGTACAGAGTGTCGGCAGTGACATTGAACGAGATCTTACAACTTTTTTTTTTTTTGTTTTTGAGCTCCACAACTTAATTATGAATTCTTTTACAACATGTCATAAAATTTTTGTCAATTCTACTCCCGATAATTAACGTATTTTTTCCTTTCAAACTCTTGTCCTAATTAAATTATATTGGGCAGGTCATGCTAGTTGGCGGGACTAACACATCAGCAATATCATTAGAGTGGGCGATGTCCAATCTGCTCATCCATCCTGATGTACTAAAGAAGGCTAGAGCTGAATTGGACAATCAGATTGGGGAAGCGAATTTGATAGACGAACCAGATGTGCCTAAACTACCGTACCTTCAAAGCATAATCTCTAAGACCCTTCGATTGTACCCGGCAACTCCACTGCTAATACCCCACATGTCCTCTGATGACTGCACCATCGGAGGATACGATGTTCCACGTAACACGATGTTATTGGTGAATGCATGGGCCATACATAGAGACCCCATGGTGTGGGATGATGCAACCAGTTTTAAACCCGAGAGATTCGAGTGCGGCAAGGCTGACCCGCAGAAGTTGATGCCATTTGGGTTGGGAAGGAGGGCATGTCCAGGGGCAGGACTCGCCCAACGGACAATGGGGTTGGCTTTGGGGTCATTGATTCAGTGCTTTGAGTGGGAGAGAGTTGGTAAGGAAGAAATAGACATGACTGAAAGTAACGGGATGACCATGCCTAAAGCTGTGGCACTGGAGGCCATGTGTAAGGCGCGCCCCATTATGAATAACCTTCTTTCGGAGTCAGTAGATTATGTTTGAATTAACAATGTCGACCTAGGGTTAATAAGTTGTACTGGATAATTGGTTTGGAAGCTTTGTTTAAGAAATAAGAGAGTATTTTGTAAGAAATTCCATTAAAATATGTCCCTTTATGTCACATATATTATTGTAATAATAAAATTACGGTGTTCAATAATTTATTCCAATTAAAGCTTATTGTGTAAATCAAATATTCTGAATTAAATTACTGATTTAATTCTTGTAGAACAAGTATTTGATTTCAATCAAATATTCTGAATTAAATCACTGATTTAATTCTTGTGGAACAAGTATTTGATTTCATTAAAGATTTTATTTTGTGGAATCAATTAGCTGTATTGATTTGATTTTTATTCCTTGATGGGAGGAATAATTAAGGTAACAGCTCTAATTGAGGGTCCCTTGACCTACCTATAAATAAGGCCTGTGTATTCCATCAATTGGCACTCACTGGTAGGCATAGGTCAGAAGAACCTCTCAATAAAATTGTTTAGTTTTAGTTTGATTGCTGTGGAGTTGTTCTTCAAGCTGCTTGAGCAAAGCAATGGCTGGAGGTACATATACATATATATATTAAATTTCCGCTACTAATTATATTGTTAATTAGCATTTATATATATTCAATTTCTTACATGTGGTATCAGAGCCTTCTCTAGGCCATTTTTGTTCAGCATTAAGTTAATTGTTTATTCAATAGTTATTGTGAATATTCAGGTTTTATATATTATTTGTTCACACACTATTGCAATAAGGAATGAGAATTTTGTTTTTTCTCTTTATACGAATATCTAGAATGCTTGTATATGAATATTTAGTTTTGGTCCATTTGGATACACTGGTCTGTTTACTTTTATTTTTGACCATATTGCCATGCTCCCTGTACGAAACCCATTTTTTCCCTCTTTGTGTTTGGAAAATCATCAGGATCAGAAACCCACGCCACGCCCATGGGTAACCCAGTCCGTGACCCACTGCCCAGCTGCCATCAAGCGGCGTTTTCGCCGCATAAAGTAAGTGACGGCCCGATGAGGACCGCCTATGGCTGAAAGCAACGGCAGGGACATAAGGGCTGCCTGTGGGTAACGGAGCCGAAGCTCCTGCTGACGGTCGTCTGCTGTCGTCCGGTCAGAGCGCCGGTCCTTGGTGGCTGGTGCATTAAGGGAGTTGAACGGCCCTACGTTTCTTGTCGGTCTGCGTCATATGGGGCTGCTGTGCGGTGGCCTTGCACGGCTGCCGCATGAAGCAAGCAGCAGCCCATCACGCCCGCCTGTGAAAAGAAAACGGCCACAGCGCCGGCGGCATATGGGGAAGAAAGATGGGCGACGGCTTGGTTTGGGGTATTTCCGGGTTGGGGAGTTAAGGATTCAGGTAGGGTTTCTAACCCATAAGGAACCGGGTCAAGTGTTCTTGGGCCACTGGGTATGGGTTCATTTTTAACCCAAGCCCAATTCAGTTAAAAAAAAAAAAAAAAAAAAAAAAATTGGTTTATTGGTGGGCTAACCCGATTGGGCCAACCCAATATAGAAACCAAAGGCTGGCCCAATAAGGAAGCCCAACCCGATAGCCCATTAAGTTTAAAAAAATAAAAAATTAAAAAATTAAAAAAAAATAAAAAAATTTATGGGCTCATGGGTTTCGAACTTGGGCTCTTAAGGAATAAAGGCCTAAGGTCACTTTAAGATCATTGGGCTATTCAGTTTATTATGCTTTAATATTGCATTTATATTTATCTTATCTTTTAAATTGTTCAGTATTAAATTATTATTTCTTTAATGCATGAACTTAAGGATACATTTATTAATTGTTTAAATATAAATTGTTTGGTGCCTGGACCTGAGAATAATTAACTAAATCTCATGTATTGGTGAATGTTTATGGCACTATCCAAAATTGCAATCGGAAAGCTCTGGCAAGGCAAGTCATGGGACTTAAGTGTGCCGTTGTGCGCTCCCCCGCTTACCTGGGACACTATCCGGTTGTACTTTGGAAAAATACTGTTTACCCACTAACATGATGGTTTTGTCTTTTGTTCTTGGGAACTTTATTTTGGCATCTATACAGTTAATGATGTTAATGAAGTCGTGATTATCATAATAATTTTTGGGAGAGCCACAGCATCCTGATTTTATGATGATAATTGCATCAAGATCATATATATGAACTTCATACGGAAAATTAACATCATGTTGTAATTAATTCATAAATTTAATTTGCCAATCCCCACAGGGACGTTCTTATTTTTATGAATTAATTAGAATAAGATAATAAATTTAACATTAAAAATAAAATTTCTCTTAGGCCCACAGGTACGGAAAATTTTATTTATTAATGCTAAATTTATTAGTCTTATTAATAAAGAGTAAATTTCATGCATAATGCAACCTTTGCCCACAGGTAGGTTGAAATTTACTATTAAGTTAACATTGGTTAATTTAAATAAAGTTATTTCATAGCATTAAAATATTTTCCTTGGTTATTGCAGCTATTCCTACTGCTTTAATGGATGGAACTTTTCATGTTCCAATGCTTAATGGTAACAATTTTTCTGACTGGAAAGAAAATTTATTTTTCACATTGGGGTGTTTGGAGCTTGACTTGGCGCTCCGTGTGGACGAACCACCCGCCCTCACGGAGGAAAGTACGCTACAAGAGATTACTAAACATGAACGGTGGGAGCGATCAAATCGCTTAAGTCTAATGTTCATGAAATCTCATGTCTCTAAGGGCATCAGGGGTTCCATCCCTGAATGCACTAAGGCTAAGGCATTCATTAAGGCAGTTGAGGAACAATTTGTGAGTTCCGACAAGGCCTTAGCCAGCACCCTAATGAAGAAACTATCAAGCAAGTCCTTTGATAATTCCAGAAGTGTGCGTGAGCACATTATGGAAATGAGGGACATGGCAGCTCAACTCAAGTCCCTAGAGATTGACATATCTGAGTCATTCTTGGTGCATTTCATTTTGAACTCTCTTCCCTCTGAGTATGTTCCTTTTAAAATATCCTATAACACACATAAAGATAAATGGTCAGTAAATGAACTTCTGACCATGTGTGTTCAAGAGGAAGAGAGGTTAAAGCATGAGAAGCCAGAAGGTGTTCACATGGCTATTCATGCAAAGGGAAAGACCAAGAGAGGCAAGCATGCCCAAAACTTCAAAAGGGAGAACAAGTTTCCAATCAAGAAAATTGGCAAGAAGGATACTTGTTACTTTTGCAAGAAAGAAGGGCATATGAAGAAAGATTGCCAAAAATATATAAAGTGGCTCGAAAGAAAAGGTAATCTTATATCTCTAGTGTGTCATGAATCTTTTTTTTTGTTGAGGCTCCTAATAATACATGGTGGATTGATTCGGGTTCTACGATCCATATTGTCAACTCAATGCAGGGTTTTCTCACAACAAGGAAGCCAGCAAGCAATGAACAACGTGTTTATTCAGGAAACAAACTATTTTCACAAGTAGAAGCTGTTGGGACCTTTAGAATAATTTTGAAATCTGGATATGTTTTAGACCTTGAAAATGTATTTTTTATTCCAGAATTTTCTATAAATTTAATTTCAGTTTCCAAATTGGATGCTGTGGGTTTTGGATTTTGGTTTATCAATTCAACTTTTAGTATTTTTAAAGGTGAACAATTGATTGGTGGTGGAATAAAAATTGATGGTTTATTCAAAATTGATCTAGATCCCAACTTTGAAAACAATTATTTATCATTGCATACTGATGTTGGCATAAAGAGGAGTCTAATGGATCAAAACTCCGCTTTGTTATGGCACAGGAGATTAGGACATATCTCCATTGAGAGAATCAAAAAGTTAGTGAATGATGGAGTTTTAAAAACTCTTGATTTTACAAACCTTGGTACTTGTGTGGATTGCATAAAGGGAAAGCAAACCACCAAGACCACTAAAGGTGCCAAAAGGAGTTCTGAGATTCTTGAAATCATACACACTGATATCTGTGGACCTTTTCCTACTCCCTGCCTAAATGGTCAAAGATATTTCATATCTTTTATTGATGACTATACAAGGTTTATGTATCTCTATCTTCTAAATGATAAGGCTGAAGCATTAAATGCTTTCCAGACCTATAAGGTAGAAGTAGAGAAACAAAAGGAAAAGAAAATCAAGATCGTAAGATCTGATAGAGGCGGAGAGTACTATGGTAGGTACATAGAAAAAGGACAAATGATAGGTCCATTTGCGAAATTCCTTGAAGAGGAAGGTATTATGGCTCAATACACGATGCCTGGCACGCCACAACAAAATGGTGTAGCAGAAAGAAGGAATCGTACGCTTGTGGACATGGTTAGGAGCATGCTGAGTAATTCCCATCTCCCTTTATTTTTATGGAGTGAAGCCTTAAAAACTGCTGTGTATGTTTTAAATAGGGTTCCATCCAAGGCTGTCCCCAAGACACCTTTTGAATTATGGAATGGGTGGAAACCAAGTTTAAATCATTTACACATATGGGGTTGTCCTGCTGAAGTAAGGATTTACAATCCAAGTCTAAAGAAATTAGACCCAAGGACAACAGCGGATTTTTTATGGGCTATGCAGTTAACTCCAAGGGATTTAGGTTTTACTGTCCTTCGCATAGTCCTAGAATTGTTGAGTCTATAAATGCAAAATTTATAGAGGATACTGAACCTTGTGGGAGTGCTCATCCTCAAATGGTTGAATTAGAGGAAGCACGAGAGTTGACTGAAACTCCTTCACATGAAGGACGTTTGATTGTGCTTAAGGAAAATCAAAATGATTTCCTTGAACCACAATCAATTTCAGAACAGCCAACTCCTGAGGAACAGGTTCTGAATGAGCCTACTCAACCTCCTCCAAATGGGGAGGAAGTAGGATTAAGAAGATCCTCTAGAATATGTAGACCAGCAATCCCTAGTGATTATGTTGTATACCTCCAAGAGTCTGATTTTGACATTGGGCCTAAAGATGATCCAAAATCATTTTCACAAGCCATGAGTGGAGATAACTCCACATTTTGGTTCAATGCCATGAAGGAAGAGATGGAATCCATGGCTAAAAATCAAGTCTGGGATCTCGTTGGCTTACCAGAGGGAGCTGTAGCCGTAGGCTGCAAATGGGTTTACAAAACCAAAACAGATGCTTCTGGTAAAGTTGAACGGTATAAAGCTAGACTTGTGGCCAAGGGATTTACTCAGAAGGAAGGCATTGATTATCATGAAACCTTCTCTCCAGTATCAAAGAAGGATTCATTTAGAATAATCATGGCATTAGTAGCTCACTTTGATCTAGAGCTACATCAAATGGATGTGAAAACAGCATTTTTAAATGGGGATCTTGAAGAAGAGGTATACATGAAACAACCTGAAGGATTTGATGATAACAGTCAGAAGACTTGCAAATTAAGAAAATCTATTTATGGGCTAAAACAAGCCTCCCGCCAATGGTATATCAAATTTCACAAAGTTATTACCTCATATGGTTTTGTTAAGAACTTTGTTGATCAGTGCATATACCTTAAGGTCAGTGGGAGTAAAGTTATTTTCTTAGTCCTATATGTAGATGATATTTTGCTTGCAAGTAATGATTTAGGTTTGCTACAAGAAAGCAAACAGTTCCTCTCTCAAAACTTTGAAATGAAAGATTTGGGTGAAGCCTCATATGTCATTGGCATAGAGATTCACAAAGACAGAAATCAAAGAATATTAAAATTGTCTCAGAAGGCTTACATTGAAAAGGTTTTAGAGAGATTCAGAATGAAGAACTGTTCAACTTCTGTAGCACCTATCATTAAAGGGGATAAATTCAGCAATAATCAGTGTCCCCAGAATGCATTGGAACAAGAACAGATGAAAAGTATCCCATATGCATCTGCAGTTGGCAGCCTATTATATGCACAGGTCTGTACTAGACCTGACATTGCAATGGCAGTTGGAATGCTGGGTCGATATCAAAGCAACCCAGGATTGGAACATTGGAAAGCTGCAAAGAAAGTGATGCGGTATTTGCAAGGAACCAAGGACTACAGTCTGACATACAGACACACTGACCATTTGGAGGTGGTTGGATATTCAGATTCAGATTTTGCTGGATGTGTGGATAGCAGGAAGTCTACTTCAGGATATATCTTTCTTCTTGCTGGAGGAGCTATATCTTGGAGAAGCAGCAAGCAGACTATAATTGCTACATCTACAATGGAAGCAGAATTTATTGCATGCTATGAAGCCACTACACAGGCATTATGGTTGAGAAATTTTGTTAGTGATCTCAAGGTTGTCGATTCTATAGCGAGACCAATCAAGATCTTCTGTGATAATCGTGCTGCCATTTTCTTTTCTAAGAATAATAAAAGTGGAAGCAGAAGTAAGCATATCGACATCAAGTACCTTAGTGTGAGAGAGAACATTAAAAGGAATGAAGTATTCATTGAGCATATTAGTACTGAACTGATGATTGCGGATCCCATGACTAAAGGTTTACCGGTAAAGCAGTTTAAAAGTCATGTGGAGCATATGGGGCTCATTGATTCATTTTGTACTTAGTTCTTTCTATTCAGTCTATAGACATCATGTTATTTTAATAAAGTTTTGTGCACATTTATTATCTTATCCATGAGGATAAAATTAAGTTTGGACCCGAATGACTTATAGGAAGTTCGTTCATTAAGTACATTATCCATAAAGTACTCATTTAGGGAGGTATTAGACATCGTGATACATGGAAGGGACGGCTTATTACATAAAAGCTTTACCGCCATGATTCGTGTGTAGTATTCCTTGAATGAGTGGGAGGATTCCATGAATGGTTGGAATAAATAAAGTATTGGCCATATCATAGAATTGAACACCATAAAGAATTTATGTGTCACAAGGGCCAAGTGGGAGAATGTAAGAAATTCCATTAAAATATGTCCCTTTATGTCACATATATTATTGTAATAATAAAATTACGGTGTTCAATAATTTATTCCAATTAAAGCTTATTGTGTAAATCAAATATTCTGAATTAAATTACTGATTTAATTCTTGTGAAACAAATATTTGATTTCAATCAAATATTCTGAATTAAATCACTGATTTAATTCTTGTGGAACAAGTATTTGATTTCATTAAAGATTTTATTTTGTGGAATCAATTAGCTGTATTGATTTGATTTTTATTCCTTGATGGGAGGAATAATTAAGGTAACAGCTCTAATTGAGGGTCCCTGACCTACCTATAAATAAGGCCTGTGTATTCCATCAATTGGCACTCACTGGTAGGCATAGGTCAGAAGAACCTCTCAATAAAATTGTTTAGTTTTAGTTTGATTGCTGTGGAGTCGTTCTTCAAGCTGCTTGAGCAAAGCAATGGCTGGAGGTACATATACATATATATATTAAATTTCCGCTGCTAATTATATTGTTAATTAGCATTTATATATATTCAATTTCTTACATATTTGGGTAAAAAATTATTTCCTTTCCAAATTCTATTTTATATTTTATTATTATTATTATTTCTTTTAAGTTCTAGGAGGCAAACCAAATAAATCAAGTCCATTAGAAATTCAAAATTCAAGACAACAAAAAATATTTTATATTTTATCTGGCTAATAAATGGGTGCAATTCAAGTTAATTAAGAAATTTGAGAAATGATACATATGCAATTGTGCATGCTGAATGAGTCATTTTGTTAAAAATATTATTCCTTGCTTTTTCTACAAATGCATTTCGAATTTACTTAGAAAGTGTATTAGATTCACTTGAGAAATATTTTTCATTCATTTTCCGCAAACTAGATATGATCCACTACAAGAAAATTGATATTAATTAGGGGCGACTTTTTTGGACACTATATTGTAATGCGTGTGTTACAAACATTTTTCTCTTAAGCCCATTTATCTTTTCTTTTTATTTTATCCTAGTGATGGTATTAGAAATCAGTTATGACCGTTTGGGTTTTTATGAACAATAAATTTCTATATGTTTTATAACGGTTTCGTCAAAAACGTGTTCAAGACTTTTTTATTTCATCTGTATGGATCTTTGGTCATAAAAACTTATTCAAGACCTATATCAATTTTTTGACCGTCTGGAGTTAACAAGTTGTCATTCCACTTTGACAACAAGTTTTACACTTGAGAGTTTTTTGACGTTATGACCGTTTGGTCATTTGAACTTCTTTATAATATTAAAAGCTGTCCGGTACTTATTTATTTATATATACATATTGAGCTCTCCATACGGTATATAGTAAAAAAATCACTTCTTTTCTTTTATATATATACCATACAGTGTGTTTTCAGCACTTCTTTTCTATGGGTGGTAAAACTCTTGCTTCAAGCCATAAAGCCATATACTATATATATTATTAGTTTTTCTACAAAACAATTATTTGATGTCTCTCGTCCACTTTGACAAATTGGTTGTTTTATTAGTCTTCATTTTTTTAAATGTGTTCTTAACAAAGGTAGACGCTATAGTCTAATTTTGAGAAGTTGCGTATCAAGCAGTCTGATGTAGCGGCACTTAGTGAGCTGTAAAGACGAACAGCAAGCGGAACAGATATGTATTTCTAGATCTTGATACGATCAAAAGATCTAAGAAATCTTCTCTAAAACACTAAATACTCTCTAGGTATTGAAGAAAAATCATGAAGAAACTCAACTCTGAGACTTCTTATTGAACAAAACCCAATCATAAACAAAATCTACGTTCTAGGGTCTATAAAACATGTATTTATAGGCCCCCCAAACCTTAAACCTAAATGAACTATGAATTAAAGTCGGTTTGTCATTCTACAGCGGCCATCCGGACTGTCAATGACCTAACACTTAAAAACAACAAAATTACCATAGGCGTCTGGACGGGCTGCAGACGAGGCTCTCGGGTTTACGCTCGTCCGGATGGTTGTATACAAGATTGCAATGAGGCCTGATCTACATCATTCTCCCCAAGTTGGAGAGAATTCATCCTTGAATTTGGACGGTTCTTTCCCTGGTCCTTCGGGTGTCTTGTCAACTTGTTTCATTCTCCATTCCTCAAGATCAAGACAAGGCAACACCCCACAAGAAACATAATGCTCTTAATCATCGGTAGTCTATGATGATTATTTTGAAGGCCCCACATGCCACCTTGCAATACGTCAGGTTTGTCGTACTTCTCTTGTTCATTTTCCCTTCAACATGCCATGAAAATACTCAAGAATGGGTCAGTCGTTGTCTCTCTTGTGAACATGTAATTCTTCTCCACCGCATAAAACTCCTCACAATCATCATTATGAGAATCTAACAAAACATCGTCTACACCAAAGAAATCAACATAACCTACTTATTCATCACTAAAATTAGGCACTTCACCTGGAAGGTCTTCATCGACCTCATGATAATCTGGAATACCCTCCACAGGTCCTTCATCTTCCAATGGCTCCTCTTCTTCGAGGTAGTGGCCACCAAACATGGGAGGATGTTGTGTCAAAATTTAATACTCGCAAGTGCACGAATCGTTTTGCAATATAGTGTTGCAAGTGCAAGGTTGATCCCACAGGGAATTGCGTTTTTGAAACAAAATTTATATCTAAACTAATTTAATCCTAACATAGTTCTGAAAAACATTTGATTTTGGGTTTTCCAAATAAAAGATAAAACATAAACTAAATAAAGTAAATAGTCAAAAGATAAAATACTAAGGTTTTGGAATCCACACTCACCAAATCATAGCAACATATTCCATGTTCATCAATATTATCCAAAGTTCTCACAATAAAATCTTAGGTATGTTTCACTTTCGCTTTAAAGAATTAATCAAAACCATCCCATGTATCAATTCTTTTACACAAATCACAAAAGAAATCCAATTTAAATCAAATCATCAGATGTATCCGTAAATCATATGAAATATCCAATTTAAATCAAAACATCAATTGTATCCGTAGAATAAATCACAAGGGATACCCAATTTTTTTTTTATGAACTAAAAACAAAGCACTCAATTATATGAAATTATCTCAAATCATCAAATGAATCCTTGAATCACAAAAGATATTCAAGAATCATCTCAACAATTGATTTGAAGTAAAACAATTGAAATATTAAAACTCAACAAAATTGGATAATATTAACTTACATGAACACAATGTTGCTATTCATTGATGAGACTTCATTGTCAACCCTAGTTGACAATTAGCTACACATGACTATAAAAAATAAAACCTAAACCAATAGAAAAGCTAAGCTAAGAGGGGAGAAAAAGTTGTGGAATTTCGGACTTGGTCTCCAGCCTCCATTTCTTGAGGCTTAGTGGTCTATTTATAGAGGTTTCTAGGGCTTTAAACCATAAAAACGAGACTGGTGCCAGCCTATCAGACAAGTGCGCTCGAGCGCATGGCCAGTGCGCTTGATCGCACTCGTGCATGCGTTCTTGCGCGCTGATGACTTGCTTGTGGGCATGGCTGCGCTCGTGTGCAACCCTGCTGGGGTCAAGCATAGGATTGTGCGCTCGATCCTACTTCCTCATATGGCTATTTTTCCAGCTTTCTTCCAAACCTTGCATTTTTCACTTTAAAGACACAGTTTTTCTTTATCAACCTACAAAATACTAAAATCATAGAACTAACACAAAACATTAGATTAAGACACAGCTAAAGGATTAATAGATGTAAATTAAGGAGGTCAAATATGCAATATTTGGCACTCATCAGAGGAAAATTGATGTGGTATTTTTGTGTCCAAAAATATCAATAATAAAAGTAACCACTCGCAATAGTACGAATCCTGTAAGATAGGGCTATATTAAGGGTATCGAACCTCAAGGACTGCAGGGGTTCTATTATCAAATTTGAAAGATCAAGATTAACTTAATTAAACAGATAATTGATTTGATTTTCTTTAAAACTTGAAGTGCATGAAAATAAAAGAGATTTAAAATAAGAGAGAGTGTAGGGTATTGACTTCACCTCTATCCGCACAGCAATGGCTAATCATAATTAATCCCAGAAATTCATTATATGCATGTTATAAATAAACAAAAAACTACCTTATTAAAGAATAAGTATAATCTATCTTCGGTTGGCGCGGATCGTCCACCTAATCACTAAGATGCGGTACGACCCGTCTTTCCTAGGTATAAATTATCAAATTATTTAACAGGATACATATAATCAATGAATAAGTATAACCCATCTTCGGTTGGCACGGATTGTCTACCTAAATTACACTAAACTAGGGTGTAGTACAATCCGTCTTCCCTAGGCATGGCCTATCAAATCCTATTGATCATATGTCAATTAAACACATTGTATAACCATCATTCTCATAATCATAGAAAACAAGAATGATTTGAGATCAATAAAAGTAAAATACTTTCTAAGATAAGAGAAGAATTTCACAAATAATGATTTTGGAATTTAAGAACAATTGCATTTAATATGAAGAACAGAAATCAATTGTAGCAATCCTCATAGTTATACAATCAACATGCATAAATTGAAAATCTAGAAGTTAAATACAATCAAATCATTGTGCTTGGATAGGATCTAGAAGTTAAATACAATCAAATCATTGTGCTTGGATAGGATTACATCAACACCCCACGAAGGGGTTTAGCCGCTCATGATCTTTTAAGCTCCAAAAACAATTTCTGATTTCTAGCTCTAGGAAGCGGTCTGTCTTTTTTCTCAATGCTTAGAGGCCTATTTATAGGACTTAGGAGAGTCCTAGAAACCCTAGTAATCCTAGAAATTTCGGAGATTTAAGTCCAAGTCCAATTAGGATAAAGAAAACCTAAGTCCAAATCGGAATATGATTCGCTCAGAATTGCGTTCCTATTTTGCAGGGCGATTTTGGCATTGCGGCGCTCCGAATTAGGAAAATTATATTTCACAATGATTTGTATAAATTTGAGCTAGCTTTTCAGTGCCGCTTGAATCAGCTCAATCGGCTATTTGAACTGAAAGTTATGGCCAAAATACCGAGACATATGCAGAATCCAAATTTGAATCCAATCCGATTTTGACTCCAATTTGAAAAATTCCGAATTAATCTCTTCATTTATTTGATTAAACTTCCACAACATATAGGTCCTCTGTTATGATTGGCTAAGCTTAATCATCTCAAAGTGTGCTTTTAAGCCCAAAATCAATGGAATTAATTGCATCTTTATTTATAACCTGAAAACACAAAAACAAAACAAAATCAAACAAATAATAATGCTAAGGAATTAACATATGCAAATTAAGGGGCTTGAATGTGCAACATTCGGCGCTTATCACACCCCCCAACTTACATATTGCTAGTCCCTTAGCAATACAAAATGGAAAATAAACTGAAAACTAAAAAGATAAATCCAGCTTTCGTGGGATGTACGGTTGCATTTAGCCTATGCAACAAGCCTTTTAAACCCCTAGGCATTCCCTAGAGGACGAGTGAAGTCTCGTGAGGGTTTTCCAGGAATGATACCCACAACCATTGTCATCATTATGTCATTCAAAAGGATAAAGCATCACAAAAATAATGGTTCTCATTCATTAACAAGCTTAAAATTATAAACTCCATCTTCAAAATTCTAAGGAATTTACAAGTCAAATCACTTACAAATGGCAGATTGAGATACACAAATTTCAATTAGTGCAAAGTGAACTAACACAGTTATGAGGCTTCAAAATAATTCTAATATGAATGAATCACCATCTCAGAATTTATTGGACTTCATATCAAATGAAACAACCAAGGCATACATTTTTTTTTTTTTTTTGGATTTGCAATGCTTAGCTCCCTTAAGCTTTCTAGTTGACCTATGTATCGAGTGTTAGGCCAATGTCTCTCAAACCAAATGGCTTTAGGGCACTAGGTGTAAAGACACCCCTAAGGACTTACTAACTCGAGTCAAAAATGCTACGAAGCTAAGCTAGCCATTTTATTAATCAACCCAAAAATTTCACTTTTTGACGCTAAGACTCACTGCTTAATGAGGCAAGAGATCCAGTTACTCAGCGAAAAATTCAAACTTGATATTTTTATTTTTTATTTTTTTCTTTTATTTTATACATATATATATCATGCCAAAGTTATTCATCCAATATGCCACCCAACAGAATTCAAGACATTGAAAACAAACATAATTGGTCTCAAAATTCATACCTCACAGACATGTGCTAGTGTGCTTAAGATAGATTTAAATTGAAACAAGAAGCATCTCATGTTGCCAAAAGTAAGTAACAAGACTTAAAATCCCTAAGTCATATGATCATGTGTTCATAACTTTAAGCCTATCAATGAAATTTAAACCAAAATCAAAGCTCAACCATATGCTTAAGAATGACATAACAACAAAAATGGACCGTGTTTTGTTTTTCCATACCCCCAAACTTGAATCATACATTGTCCCCAATGTATGTATAGAACTAAAGAATAATACCAAGAGTACAGAAATACCTGAATGAGCAGATGTGGAGTATATCATACCCCCAAACTTGAATGCAAAAACACATGTCTTAAAAAACAAAGTGATACTCCAACCAAATACCAATCAAGTGCACACATTGTTGTAAAAATATAATCAAATAATGAAGCAATAATGGATAAAATAAACCTAGATGGAGATCATGTACCCTAGTGAAGTGAGGTTCAAGTACACAGAGCATGCACTTGATCCTATGAAACTAACTCATCTAGTCAAAATTTATGGAATCTGCCAAGTCAACGGAATCCATATCCTTGATTCGCACAGTATTCTCGGACCCTTAAGTTTAAATTTGAAGCACCAATCTTTTCTTCTCTTGGACCAAAGAGAATAAATTTTACCCACAAATGGGTAATTCCAAATGTCAGCATATCGAGGTAGATCCTTCTAAGTATTTCCAAACAATTTCTCATCCGAAAAGCAATCATGAATTGGAATAAAATGGGGAGAATACTTGGGGAGTTTTTCTACCTCGATAGTCTCTTTTTCCTTGTCTAACTGCGCTAACAGACTACCCACTTGGCCTCTTGGTAAGTCATAAGAAATAATGACCGGGATAGTGTCATCTGTCCCTAAAAATGAAGATTTCAGATTACCTGGAACAGGGGCTCGAGGCTCATATGGCATCTCGGGAATAGGAGGTGATGGTGAAGAAGCCTTAGTGCTCGCTTCCTTGCTTTTTTCCCGATGTAGATCCTGTGGGACCTCAATTTGCTCCTCCTTTGGCTCCTCCTTCCTTTCTTTC
>NC_081543.1:18469992-18481369 GCF_901000735.1 Corylus avellana | reverse complement strand
CTAGCGGTTAGTAAATTTCACTAACCGCAACCGCTAACCGCCTAGCGGTTAACGGTTAGCGGTTAGTGGCCGGTTAGCGGTTAGTGAAATAGATAAACGCCCGCTAACCGCTTTTTTAAAATTGGGCTCTTTTTTTTGGGCTTTTTTTTACCCTCTTTTTTTTTTCTTGTATTTTTAATATCTTCTTGGGCCCAATTGCTATAAATATTTGAATTGTCATTGGATCATATGATTAAGTGTTGATCTTATAAACTTACAAACAAACAAAAATACTTCAATTGTAGTTATAAGTAACACATTGTTTAATCCAATGTCAATTATTTAATTTGATATTATATGATTGTCATTGTCATTGTACATGAATAATTGATTAAGTATTGGAATTGTAATTGGATCATATAGTTAAATATTTATCTTATACATTTATATTATTCAATATGCATATAATATAACTATAAGCAATTATATATATATATATATATATATATATATAAAATTCAAAATTGTTCAAAATTGTTAATTTTCTTTTTTTTTTTCTTTCAAAAAATGGTTAAATTTCTTTTTTCTAAAAAATGTTCAAAAAATACATTAATACTTCAATTGTGATTATAAGTAACACATTGTTGAATCTAATGTCAATTACTTAATTTGATATTATATAATCATATGGTCTCATTAAATTATATCATATGATTCATATGATTAATTATTTAAATTCTTATCATATTTACTTATAATCTTTTTTCTTTGAATTGAACTTAATATCTAATGGCAAATGGTAATGTTCAAACTCCTAAATCCTAAATTCCTAAAGTATCTAATAATGCTTTAATTAAATTGTAGACTTGTAGTTATAAGTAACATATTGTTTAATTCAATTGAATCAATTTTGATTATCATTGTACATGAATCATATGATTAACTTGTAGACTTATGACTTATGAGTTATGTCATATTATATATGTATTATTTATTATTATATAATCATATGATTTAATGATCAAGTCATCATGTGATATAATCATATCAATTATAGTGATAATATATAAATTACTAAAATTATAATGATAATACATTAATACTTAAATTATGTTTATAAGTAACACATTGGTCATTGTTTAATCCAATGTCAATTACTTAATTTGATATTATACGAATCATATCATCATTGTACATTAATAATATGATTCACTTGAAGTCTTGAATAAAGTATTTGAAGTGTCATTGAATCATATGATTAACTATTGATATTATACATTTATATTATTCATATACATATGTAGACTTATATAGACTTATAGGTTTATAACATACATTGGAAATAAGTCTCTAGATATTTAATTGTTGTATTAGTATGAATTAGTATACTTATGAGTTATGTCATATTATATATGTATAATTTGTTATTATATAATCAAATGATTTAATAATCAATCTCAAGTGATATAATCATATAAATTATAGTGATAATATATTAATACTCAAATTGTGATTTAATTATTTTTAAAAAAAAATTGTGATTTAATGATCAAGTGATTATATGATATAATCATATAAATTATAGTGATAATATATTAATACTCAAATTGTGATTTAATTATTTTTTTAAAAAATTGTGATTTAATGATCAAGTGATTATGTTATATGTATAATTATAAAAATATATTATATAAAAAGGCGGTTAGCGGTTAGCGGTTACGGTTAGTAGACCCAATAACCGCTAACTGCTAACCGCTAGGCGGTTATGGCGGTTAGGCGGTTAGCGGTTAATGCGGTTAAACGGTTAGGCGGTTAGGCGGTTGGCGGTTATAGCGGTTAGCGGTTAGCGGGCGGTTAAAAACCGCCCGCCTTTGCACCCCTAGTTGGGGATCACTCCCCCAATTTTAATTTTTTTTTTTATAAATATATATTTTTTAAAAAATTAATTAAGTTTGTATTAATTCCCAGTGGGACTAAATAATAAGTAGACTATTTTAATAAACGAACTTGTTTTAACTTTTAACTTTTCAGTTTATGTGAAATTATGAGTTTAGTAATTTCTTTTGGAGTACAATTTGTCAATTACGCCATTACGGTCACTTTCCTTTTTTTTTTTTTTTTTTCTTATCCTTTATTAAAACCTTTAATCTCTTGGAACTCAATTTTTTTGCATTGACTATATTGATGTATTAGTATTAATGTATTATTATTACAATTTTAAAATTTTTTTTAATTTTTTTTTTTTTTTTAATTTAATAGTTTAGGGTAATCAGGTCATGTCGGGTCGTGTCTACCTGATTAGACCCGGTTATTTTAAACGGGTAAAACGGGTCGTGTCGGGTTATCCGGCTATTTTCATGTCATAATCGTATCAAACCCGATTACCCGTTTAGCTAAACGGGTCGTGTCTGGGTATAAGCTAATCGTGTAACGGGTACCCGTGGGTCGTAATCGGGTCGTGTCATGTACCCATTTTGCCACCCCTACTTAGTACTCATGACTATCTTTATAAACTACTCACTCTATATAGGCTTCTTCTTATCTTCCCAATATGGGATCGGGATGTTACAAGTGTAGTTTTTAAGGAGCTACAAGACAATCTTTGGCTCTTTGAGTTCTTTGAGGCTGTGGATAAGAGGCTGGTTTTGGCGGGTAGGCCATGGTCTTTTGATCGGTAGATGTTGGTGATTAGGGATTTTGATGGGGAGATACCGCCTTCTCAGATGGCATTCACACATTTGCCATTCTGGATACAAGTGCATGACATGCCTCATTTGTGTATGTCTAAAGTGGTTGGTACTAAGATTGGGAATTCACTGGGGAATTTGGAGGACGTGGACGTGGCAGGGGAAGGTGCAGGATGGGGTCGTTGTTCACGTATGCGTGTCCACATCGATCTTACTAAGCCTCTTGAAAGGGGGCGAGCAATCAGGTTAGGAGACCAATCTCACTGGGTATGTTTTAAATATGAGAAGATATTGTTGTTTTGTTTAAATTGTGGAAGCTTGTCCATGGTATCAAGGGCTGCCCGGTGCGGAGGGAAGTAGTAAGACTCTTTGAGGAGGGGGAGAAGTAGTGGGGAACATGGTTAAGGGCTGACATACCAAAATGTTCAACATTTGGGGATGGAGGAGGAAAAGAACGATGGACGGAGGAGGATCTTGGTGGCTTCAATGACTGCCGGAGTGGGGTGAGTCATGGGACATGGGGTTTCTCTGGTTCTTTGGGAAAACCTAGTTGTGACATCCAATCCCAGGCCAAACTGTTTTGAAAAGAATCCAGATCAAATCACAGTGTGAGTGCGACTGGTGGAAAGGCTAAGATTCCGGAGGATTATGTGGAACAGTTTAGAAGTGAATCTATAGCCAACACACGTGGAACGAGTACCAAGGGCATGAAGGGAATTGGAGCCCGAGAAGTAGGTGAAGAAGGAAGAGTGTTTTTGAGTAGGGAAGTCACGCCTAGGCAACACGTGGATCAGGTTCAAAAACAGGTGGGTGCTGACGTTAGTTTGAGTCATGTAAGTGAGGGTTTAATGGCTGGAACGTGGGACTACATGGAGATTGCACCTAAAACGATCGTGGCTGGCAATGAGTTCATGCAGGGTGTGGCTGGCAGTGATTAGTCCATGCAGGTTGAGTCCATAGTAGCAGTTAATGAAATTTCAAGTGGGGCAAATCCTTCGTGTGGGGCAAAGATAGTTATGCAACAGAAGGTGACGCCAAACTTGTGGAAATAGAAGCGAGAGGCACGTGATTTCAAGGGATTTGGTGAGTCTAGAGTGGCGGGTTTGACTACTCGGGAAAAAAAAAAGGAAAGAGGTTGAGGAGGGACAGGTTGGAGGAGAGAAGAGGGGACGAATGAATGAGGATAATCAACAGTTTGGAAATTCTGTTCAGGTGGAGGCTGTTTTACAACCTTGCTGCCAACAATGAATATCTTAAGCTAGAACTATCGGGGAATTGGGAACTCCAACGGTTCGTGACCTTTGCCAACTGGTGAAGGATAATAATCCCAAAATTTTGTTTCTTATAGAAACAATTTGTAATATGTAACGACCTAGGTAAAAGCGCTAGCCTCATCTGCGCTATTACCTCAAAAGGACTAGTCAATTTGAAACTTCCCTAACATTCATTATAAGGCCCAGTTTTACCTAGTAACTAGACAATGTGAAACTTAGCACCCATGACTATCTTTATAGACTACCCACTCTATGTGGGCTTCTTCTCATCTTCCCAATATAGGACCGGGGTCTTACAAACTCCCCCTCTTAATTTCCTGATGTCTTCGTTAGGGCCACGTTATGCAGTGCTCAAGTACCACCTGACCGGGCATTACTATGTGGCTCTGATACCACTTGTAACGACCCAGAAAAAAGTGCTAGCCACATCTATGCTCTTACCTCAAAAGGACTAGTCAATTTGAAGCTTCCTTAGAATTCATTATAAAGTCCAGTTTCATTTAATAATTAGGCAATGTGGGACTTAGCACCCATGACTCTCTTTATGAACCACCCACTTTATGTGGGCTTCTTCTCATCTTCCTAATATGGGACCGGGGTGTTACATAGTAAGATCAAAATGGAGGAATTACGGGTGAAGCTTAGATTTGCGGTGGACCCGGTTGGGAGGAGTGGCGGTATTGCTCTTTTATGGAAGGATGTAGATGTTTTGGAAATTCAGAATTTTTCTAGAAGGCATATTAATGTTACTGTCACTTGCCAAGATACTGCAAAATATGGAAGTTGACAGGTTTCGGTTGTCATACAGAGGTAGCGAAGAGGCACGAGTTCTGGGCTTTTACGACATCTCAAACAGTTTCATCTAGTACCTTGGCCGTGTTTGGGAGACTTTAATGAGATAGTAGCTCAAGAGGAGAAGTCGGGGTCGGCTTTGAGGAGAGTTGGCGAGATGGAGTTGTTTCGGGGAGCTCTTGAAGAATGCCGATTGAGTGATCTAGGGTTCACAGGTCCAAAGTTCACTTGGACTAATTGTCGAGCAGTGGCTAATAAGGAGTGGTGTGTGCTTCATCAAACGGTGGAAGTGAGGGTTTAGCAGCCATGTCTTTGGATCATAAACCTATTAAAGTACAGATTGGTGGTATGGAGGAGGATTAGGTATTCTTTCAAAAAAAAATTTAAAGTTGAGGCCTCTTGGATGCAAGGCAACGAGTATAATCAAACTGTGAATAAGGCTTGGGAGGAGGGAGGTCTTGGTGGTACACAGATGTAGTAGGTACGACATAAATTAGCCAATTGCTAGGTTGTGCTCTCTTCTTGGAGCTCACGCAAATTTGGTAACTTTGATAAGATTATCAAATAGAAAACCAAGCTTTTGGAGGCTTTGCACAGGGATGAAGGTCCAGCAAACTGGGAGGAGATTAAAAAGTTGCAATCTGAAATTGACATTGTGTTGGAGTGTGAGGATTGTAAATGGAAGCAATGTGCCTTGCAAAATTGGTACCAATATGGAGATCGAAAGACGCCTTTTTTTCATGTATGGGCTAACCATCGGAGAAAGGTTAACAACATCAGGCAGATTCAGGATGAGGAGGGAAGGGTATGGAAAAAGCATAAGGAGATTGGGTTGGCATTTACATAGTACTACCAAAATCTCTTTTCGGCTGGGGAGTCAGTGGGAATTGAGGAGTGTCTTGCAACTCTAGATACAAGGGTGACTACGGAGATGAATGCAGATTTGTCAAGGGTATTCACAGCGGCTGAGGTTGAAGCTGCGCTTAATTAGATGCATCCTCTGAAATCCCCTGAACTAGATGGGTTCTCGGCTAGCTTCTACCAACGGTCATGGCTCACTGTGAAAAATGAGGTATGTAATGCTGTTCTTAAGTGCCTGAACCATGATGTGTTTGATGTGAACATTAATATGACCAACATAGCACTTATACCCAAAATTAAAAATCTATCTCGCCTAGTTGATTATAGACCTATTAGCCTTTGTAATGTAATTTATAAACTCATTGCAAAAGTGCTAGCAAATAGAATGAAGAAAGTGCTGGCCTATATAATTTCTCCTACACAGAGTGCATTCATTCCGGTTAGACTTATTACTGATAACATCACTATGGCTTTTGAGGCCGTACACACTATGGATGCAAGAATGAAAGTTAAGGAGGGTTTTATGGCTTTAAAATTGGATATGAGCAAGGTGTATGATAGGGTGGAATGAGAGTTTCTGGAGGCTATTATTCGTAAGATTGGATTTGGAGATTGATGGTTTCATTTAACGATGACTTGTGTACGGACTGTTACCTATTCAGTGTTGAGCAATGGTTAGCCCTATGGTAGCATCACCCTTCCCAAGGTATTAGACAGGGTGACCCTTTATCTCTATACTTTTCCTTCTGTGTGCTGAAGGGATGAGTTCTCTTCTTCAGAGAGTTGACTGTGAGAGAAGACGTACAAGGCTACCTGTAACCAGGGGTGGAACATGGCTAAATCATTTGTTTTTTGCGGATGATAGCTTACTTTTCTGTAAGGCTAGTATTTCGGAGTGGCAGTGTATTCAGGATATTCTGGTGATCTATGAGAAAGCGTCTAGACAGAA
Organism: Corylus avellana; assembly: GCF_901000735.1. Lineage (NCBI taxonomy): Eukaryota > Viridiplantae > Streptophyta > Magnoliopsida > Fagales > Betulaceae > Corylus > Corylus avellana. Next base: position 18,474,827 of record NC_081543.1, on the reverse strand, counting down.
GATTAATAGGGACAAAGCTTCTATTTTATTTAGCAAGAATACCAAAGCTGAAGAAAAGGGGTCTTATCCTATCTTTAGCAGGAGTTAGTTCAACTCGAAGGTATGAGAAGTACTTAGGGCTTCCGGCATTAATTGGTAGGTCAAAAGTTAGTGCTTTTTCTAGCATCAAAGGGAGAATTTGAGATAAAATGAATGGATGGAAAGAGATTTTTGTCACAATTAGGAAAAGAAATTCTATTAAAGGCAGTTGTTCAAGCAATTCCGACATACACTATGAGTGCCTTTTTATTACCCAAAACTTTGTGTAAAGACATTAATACTACGATGGCAAAATTTTGGTGGGGGAACAAGGGAAATGATTCGAAGATGGCATGGATGAATTGGGAGAAGCTGGGTGGGGGTAAAGAATGGGGAGGATTGGGTTTTCAAGACTTGGAATGCTTCAACCTAGCTTTACTTGCTAAGCAAAGGTGGCGTCTAATTCACAATCTGGAAACTTTAGTGGCCAAGATCTTCAGAGATAAGTACTTTGCATGAGGGAGCTTTCTTGCTTCATCTCTTCGGAAAAGACCTTCATATGCTTAGAGGAGTATCTGGGCTAGTAAAAAGTTGTTACATGCTGGTATGATGTGGAGGGTGGGAGATGGGAAATCAATTAAGATCTAGAAGGACCGACGGATCCCTTCACCCACTACTTTTGCTATTCAATCCCTTATTGTCATATTAGATAGTGAAGCAAGGGTGAGTATGTTAATTGAAGAAGAAACAAAATGGTGGAACCAAGTGTTGGTTAGAACGATTTTTAGAAGGGAAGAAGCAGATTTGATATGCAGCTTGGCAATTTGCCCAAGACCTCAGAGTGATTGGTTGGTATGGGCAGGGTCTAAGAATGGTGATTTCTCCGTTTGAAGTGCCTATCATTTTGCCAAAGGGATGGTGGAAGGATCTATCGGGAGCTGTTCAAGTGTGGAACAAGATTCAAAGATGTGGAAGATGATCTGGAATATAAGAGGTAGACCTGGCAAAATGCGACACGACCCGCCAACCTAACATGAACACAACACGAAGTTACTAGGTTTGGGTTTACCTTAAACGAGTTCGTGTCATAAACGGGTCAACCCGTTTATTTTTGTTTCTGGCGGGTCAACCCGCTTGACCTGCGAGTGACCCGCCAGACCCGTTTTAAAAAAAAAAAAACTAAACCTAAAAGTCTCACACTGCCTTACACTCTCAACTCGTGTCATGCTCTCACGCAGCTGCCTCCTTCCTCTCTCTCATTTTCCTGTTTCTTTCTTTCTTCTTCCTCTCTCATAGTGCCTCACACCCTCATGCCGCCCCATTCTTTCTCCCTCTTACTCTCAGACTCTCAGCTCGCCGCTCTCTCTCTCTCTCTCTCTCTCTCTCTCTCTCGCCACCGACGTCGCAGATCTGCCGCTCTCCCTCTCTTCTCTTCAGCGCCGAATCACAGCCTATAGAAAGCCCCGTACTTCAACCGTATCTGTCATTCAAATTTCGATCTCAGATTTTCTGACAATCAGAAGCCCTAGGCCCTCGCCCTCTTCTTAGAGCTCTCGAAGGTACTTGCCCTATTCTTTCCTCCCTTTAATTTCTTCTGGCATCTTTAGTTTCTTGGTTTTATTGGTTCTCATAAGAGCGTCTTGGTTTGCGATTTGCAGAAACTTTGTGTTGTGTGCTTTCAATCTGAAGAGATATGGCTCGTACGAAGCAGACTGCTCGCAAATCGATCGGTGGAAAGGCTATGAGGAAGAATTGAATCTGTGTATATTTGTCTTGTGAATCGCTGAATCTGTGTATAAATAGATTGTGAATTTGTGATTTTGTTAGATTTCTCCTTTAATCTGTGTATAATTTTTAAGTTTTCTCAAAGTTGTTGTGAGAAGAAGGTTTTTGCTCTTTAAACAGGTAAATGAGCTAAACGGGTCGTCTCAACCCACTAATTTAATTGTGTCGTGTTTGGGTTTGGGGTTTTCACCCATTTATTAAACAGGTCGTGTACGGGTTGATGCTAAACGGGTGGCGAGAGGTCATCGACACGATAACCCATTTTTCCAGGTCTAATAAGAGGCTCTAGGGTGGTAAAAACTTTTCTATGGAAGAGCTGTAGCAATATTTTAGCAACGAAAAGCAATTTGTTTAGTAGGGGTGTTACTCTAGATCCTTTATGTCCTATTTGTGGCTTGGAACCTGAGACGGTGGGGCATTTTTTATGGAGTTGCTCAGCGGCCGAAGACTTTTGGCATGGATGTTCAATGAGAATTCAGAAAAGTGCATGTGTTGATGACACGTTTATGAATACTTTGCTCGAACTACATGGTAAATTGGCAGAAGAGGAGTTGCAGCTTGTTGCGAAGGAATGATTTTGTGTTTGGGGGTGAACTGACGGCTCCATCGACAACTATCAGTAGAGCGAAAGATCAATGGGAGGCGTTTATCTCAGCTGAGCAAGCAACTAAGGAAGCACGTGTTACTCCCGGTGTGGCTATGGTGGAAAGATGGGTTAGACCTGCAGAAGATTTTATTAAGGTTAGCTGGGATGTTGCATTGACTCGAGATGGGGGGAGGATGGGGATGGGTATAATTGCAAGGGACCATGCAAGTACGACGATTGCTGCCCGTTGCTGCTCCAAATCAAGCACGCTCGATTCCACCACTGCCGAGGCTTTAGCGGCATGGAAGATGGTTGAGTTTTGTTCAAGGCTTGGTTACAGTAAGGTTGAGATTGAAGGGGATTCGCTTGAAGTTATTAATGCTTTCCGTCAATTGTCAGTCTGCTGGGGAAGGCTGGTGCAAAGCTCTTACTTAATAGCTCTTGTCAATGGAAGGCTCTCCATGTGAAAAGGGCAGGCAACAAAGTGGCCCATTGGCTAGCAAAATTTGCGATAAACTATAATGAGGAGGTAATTTTTTTTTTTTTATAAGTACATTACAAACCCGAAAAACTACAACAAACAAACAGAAGGATTATGATCCTCTCCGCTAACAATCGTAAAATAATTGAAAGGGGAAGAGGAAAAGGGAATGCTGCCAGAATGAGATCTGGCTGCGGCCCAACGTGCCAAATAGTCGGCACAGAAGTTTGCACTTCGGTGAACCTTTCTAGCTTCCCAAGAGGAAGCAAAGGGAATAGAGTCTAAAATATCAGAGATGACAGAAAAGATCCTCTAGTCTGGAGAAGAATCTAATTGACGAAGAGCTAGAATAACCACTTCAGAATCTCCTTCTAGAATAAAGCGATCAAGACGAAGCGAAGATGCTAAGGAAACCGCAAGACGGGCTGCCAAGGCTTCTCCCAAAATTAAAATGATAAGCCTTGTTGGAGAGAATTCCAACAAGGCTCATGAGAAAGAGTCCCGGATGGTAGTATCAAAATTAATCTTGAACCAGAGATTTGGAGGGGTAATCCAATTTTCTGTTGAAACCTGTGTATCTAGATGCCAAGCTTGATAATGCTCGAAAGAGATTTTATTAATATGAGCTGAGACATTCCGAACATCAAAGACAGAATTGTCATGAAAAGCTTTGTTTCTGTAGAACCATAAGATGTCACATGCCACAGAGGCAAAGATTTGGAACTTATGATGGTCCTCTCGAGGGATACCGAGATATCTACCTGGAGAAATAATCAAATTTATCCATTCCTCCATTGAAGAGAAATTGAAAGCTGTCGAGTCCAATGGCCAGAAAGAATTTCGCCAGACAACACGAGCAAAAACACATTTGAAAAATAAATGATGCATGGAATCTGTGGCCACTTTACAAAGAGGACAAGAAGTATCAGAAATGGAAGGAAACAATTGACTTAATCGCTCCTTAGTCGGAAGAATATTCCTAGCTATTTTCCACAAAAACAATTAGAGCCTATCATTGAGATTAAGCTTCCATAAAGATTTCCAACAAATAGAGGAAGGATCTATATTGGAAAAGCAGTCAGAAAGAAAATGATAAGCTGATGAAGTGGAGAAACATCCTGAAGTGGAAGGAGTCCATATATACTTTGTCTCGGGATCTGATGAAATGCAAATTTTAAGAATTTCATAAGCTGAAACAGGATCAAACAAAGCATGAATGGAAGAAAACTTCCAATTACAAGAAAAAGGATTAATAAGATCCTTAATTTGAAGAGATGGAAGATTGCGATTGCTGGGGAATTTGGGCATAGGCTTGTTGCATTCAAGATGTTGTAATTGCATATCAACAATTTTTTGTTTAATATAAGGAATCGGTATCTTTTCAAAACAAAAAGTCTCCAAAAATTAAATTGGGTAAAGTCCACATACCCCCTCAAACTACCACCAAATTGACAATGTTCTCCCCAAACTTTCAATTGTGACAATGTCTCCTCCAAACTACCAAAACATTGTCAATGTCTCCCCCAAGACTAGCAATAAGACAAAAATGTCTTTATAGATTTCTCAATAAGACAAAAATACCCCTATAAATTCAAAAAGAAAATTAATTTTTTTAAAAAACGAAAAATTTTAATTTAAAAATAATATTTTTTTTAAAAAACAATTTTTTTTAAACAAAAATTTTTAATTTTTAATTTAAAAAAAAAAATATTTTTTATTTAGTTTTAAAAAACAAAAAATTTCATTTTATTAAATGAGAATTTTATTTTTTTTAAACATAAATTTTTATTTAAATAAAATTATAAAACTAAAAAAACGAAAATTTTCAATTTTTATAAAAAAAAAAAAAAAATCGAAATTTTTTTAATTTTTTTCTTATAAAATTGATTTTTAAAAAAATGGCCAACGTTTGGATTTTTTTTTTGGTTAGTTTTAGGTTTTTTCTAGAAATTTTAGTTTTTTTTT
>NC_081543.1:18401364-18469892 GCF_901000735.1 Corylus avellana | reverse complement strand
CACCAAAGAAATCAACATAACCTACTTATTCATCACTAAAATTAGGCACTTCACCTGGAAGGTCTTCATCGACCTCATGATAATCTGGAATACCCTCCACAGGTCCTTCATCTTCCAATGGCTCCTCTTCTTCGAGGTAGTGGCCACCAAACATGGGAGGATGTTGTGTCAAAATTTAATACTCGCAAGTGCAAGGTTGATCCCACAGGGAATTGCGTTTTTGAAACAAAATTTATATCTAAACTAATTTAATCCTAACATAGTTCTGAAAAACATTTGATTTTGGGTTTTGCAAATAAAAGATAAAACATAAACTAAATAAAGTAAATAGTCAAAAGATAAAATACTAAGGTTTTGGAATCCACACTCACCAAATCATAGCAACATATTCAATGTTCATCAATATTATCCAAAGTTCTCACAATAAAATCTTAGGTATGTTTCACTTTCGCTTTAAAGAATTAATCAAAACCATCCCATGTATCAATTCTTTTACACAAATCACAAAAGAAATCCAATTTAAATCAAATCATCAGATGTATCCGTAAATCATATGAAATATCCAATTTAAATCAAAACATCAATTGTATCCGTAGAATAAATCACAAGGGATACCCAATTTTTTTTTTATGAACTAAAAACAAAGCACTCAATTATATGAAATTATCTCAAATCATCAAATGAATCCTTGAATCACAAAAGATATTCAAGAATCATCTCAACAATTGATTTGAAGTAAAACAATTGAAATATTAAAACTCAACAAAATTGGATAATATTAACTTACATGAACACAATGTTGCTATTCATTGATGAGACTTCATTGTCAACCCTAGTTGACAATTAGCTACACATGACTATAAAAAATAAAACCTAAACCAATAGAAAAGCTAAGCTAAGAGGGGAGAAAAAGTTGTGGAATTTCGGACTTGGTCTCCAGCCTCCATTTCTTGAGGCTTAGTGGTCTATTTATAGAGGTTTCTAGGGCTTTAAACCATAAAAACGAGACTGGTGCCAGCCTATCAGACAAGTGCGCTCGAGCGCATGGCCAGTGCGCTTGATCGCACTCGTGCATGCGTTCTTGCGCGCTGATGACTTGCTTGTGGGCATGGCTGCGCTCGTGTGCAACCCTGCTGGGGTCAAGCATAGGATTGTGCGCTCGATCCTACTTCCTCATATGGCTATTTTTCCAGCTTTCTTCCAAACCTTGCATTTTTCACTTTAAAGACACAGTTTTTCTTTATCAACCTACAAAATACTAAAATCATAGAACTAACACAAAACATTAGATTAAGACACAGCTAAAGGATTAATAGATGTAAATTAAGGAGGTCAAATATGCAATATTTGGCACTCATCAGAGGAAAATTGATGTGGTATTTTTGTGTCCAAAAATATCAATAATAAAAGTAACCACTCGCAATAGTACGAATCTTGTAAGATAGGGCTATATTAAGGGTATCGAACCTCAAGGACTGCAGGGGTTCTATTATCAAATTTGAAAGATCAAGATTAACTTAATTAAACAGATAATTGATTTGATTTTCTTTAAAACTTGAAGTGCATGAAAATAAAAGAGATTTAAAATAAGAGAGAGTGTAGGGTATTGACTTCACCTCTATCCGCACAGCAATGGCTAATCATAATTAATCCCAGAAATTCATTATATGCATGTTATAAATAAACAAGAAACTACCTTATTAAAGAATAAGTATAATCTATCTTCGGTTGGCACGGATCGTCCACCTAATCACTAAGATGCGGTACGACCCGTCTTTCCTAGGTATAAATTATCAAATTATTTAACAGGATACATATAATCAATGAATAAGTATAACCCATCTTCGGTTGGCACGGATTGTCTACCTAAATTACACTAAACTAGGGTGTAGTACAATCCGTCTTCCCTAGGCATGGCCTATCAAATCCTATTGATCATATGTCAATTAAACACATTGTATAACCATCATTCTCATAATCATAGAAAACAAGAATGATTTGAGATCAATAAAAGTAAAATACTTTCTAAGACAAGAGAAGAATTTCACAAATAATGATTTTGGAATTTAAGAACAATTGCATTTAATATGAAGAACAGAAATCAATTGTAGCAATCCTCATAGTTATACAATCAACATGCATAAATTGAAAATCTAGAAGTTAAATACAATCAAATCATTGTGCTTGGATAGGATTACATCAACACCCCACGAAGGGGTTTAGCCGCTCATGATCTTTTAAGCTCCAAAAACAATTTCTGATTTCTAGCTCTAGGAAGCGGTCTGTCTTTTTTCTCAATGCTTAGAGGCCTATTTATAGGACTTAGGAGAGTCCTAGAAACCCTAGTAATCCTAGAAATTTCGGAGATTTAAGTCCAAGTCCAAGTCCAATTAGGATAAAGAAAACCTAAGTCCAAATCGGAATATGATTCGCCCAGAATTGCATTCCTATCTTGCAGGGCGATTTTGGCATTGCAGCGCTCCGAATTAGGAAAATTATATTTCACAATGATTTGTAGAAATTTGAGCTAGCGTTTCAGTGCCGCTTGAATCACCTCAATCGGCTATTTGAACTGAAAGTTATGGCGAAAATACTGAGACATATGCAGAATCCAAATTTGAATCCAATCCGATTTTGACTCCAATTTGAAAAATTCCGAATTAATCTCTTCATTTATTTGATTAAACTTCCACAACATATAGGTCCTCTGTTATGATTGGCTAAGCTTAATCATCTCAAAGTGTGCTTTTAAGCCCAAAATCAATGGAATTAATTGCATCTTTATTTATAACCTGAAAACACAAAAACAAAACAAAATCAAACAAATAATAATGCTAAGGAATTAACATATGCAAATTAAGGGGCTTGAATGTGCAACATTCGGCGCTTATCACACCCCCCAACTTACATATTGCTAGTCCCTTAGCAATACAAAATGGAAAATAAACTGAAAACTAAAAAGATAAATCCAGCTTTCGTGGGATGTACGGTTGCATTTAGCCTATGCAACAAGCCTTTTAAACCCCTAGGCATTCCCTAGAGGACGAGTGAAGTCTCGTGAGGGTTTTCCAGGAATGATACCCACAACCATTGTCATCATTATGTCATTCAAAAGGATAAAGCATCACAAAAATAATGGTTCTCATTCATTAACAAGCTTAAAATTATAAACTCCATCTTCAAAATTCTAAGGAATTTACAAGTCAAATCACTTACAAATGGCAGATTGAGATACACAAATTTCAATTAGTGCAAAGTGAACTAACACAGTTATGAGGCTTCAAAATAATTCTAATATGAATGAATCACCATCTCAGAATTTATTGGACTTCATATCAAATGAAACAACCAAGGCATACATTTTTTTTTTTTTTTTGGATTTGCAATGCTTAGCTCCCTTAAGCTTTCTAGTTGACCTATGTATCGAGTGTTAGGCCAATGTCTCTCAAACCAAATGGCTTTAGGGCACTAGGTGTAAAGACACCCCTAAGGACTTACTAACTCGAGTCAAAAATGCTACGAAGCTAAGCTAGCCATTTTATTAATCAACCCAAAAATTTCACTTTTTGACGCTAAGACTCACTGCTTAATGAGGCAAGAGATCCAGTTACTCAGCGAAAAATTCAAACTTGATTTTTTTTTTTTTTATTATTTTCTTTTTAGCATGCCAAAGTTATCCATCCATTATGTCACCCAACATAATTCAAGACATTGAAAACAAACATAATTGGTCTCAAAATTCATACCTTACATACATGTGCTAGTGTGATCAAGATAGATTTAAATTGAAACCAGAAGCATCTGTTGCCGAAAGTAAGTAACAAGACTCAAAATTCCTAAGTCATATGATCATGTGTTCATAACTTTAAGCCTATCAATGAAATTTAAACCAGAATCAAAGCTCAACCATATGCTTAATAATGACATAACAACAAAATTGGACCATGTTTTATTTTTCCATACCCCCAAACTTGAATCATACATTGTCCCCAATGTATGTATAGAACTAAAGAATAATACCAAGAGTACAGAAATACCTGAATGAGCAGATGTGGAGTATATCATACCCCCAAACTTGAATGCAAAAACACATGTCTTAAAAAACAAAGTGATACTCCAACCAAATACCAATCAAGTGCACACATTGTTGTAAAAATATAATCAAATAATGAAGCAATAATGGATAAAATAAACCTAGATGGAGATCATGTACCCTGGTGAAGTGAGGTTCAAGTACACAGAGCATGCACTTGATCCTATGAAACTAACTCATCTAGTCAAAATTTATGGAATCTGCCAAGTCAACGGAATCCATATCCTTGATTCGCACAGTATTCTCGGACCCTTAAGTTTAAATTTGAAGCACCAATCTTTTCTTCTCTTGGACCAAAGAGAATAAATTTTACCCACAAATGGGTAATTCCAAATGTCAGCATATCGAGGTAGATCCTTCTAAGTATTTCCAAACAATTTCTCATCCGAAAAGCAATCATGAATTGGAATAAAATGGGGAGAATACTTGGGGAGTTTTTCTACCTCGATAGTCTCTTTTTCCTCGTCTAACTGCGCTAACAGACTACCCACTTGGCCTCTTGGTAAGTCATAAGAAATAATGACCGGGATAGTGTCATCTGTCCCTAAAAATGAAGATTTCAGATTACCTGGAACAGGGGCTCGAGGCTCATATGGCATCTCGGGAATAGGAGGTGATGGTGAAGAAGCCTTAGTGCTCGCTTCCTTGCTTTTTTCCCGATGTAGATCCTGTGGGACCTCAATTTGCTCCTCCTTTGGCTCCTCCTTCCTTTCTTTCACGTGGTTTTCGACCACCTCTCCACTCCTCAGTGTGGGGATAGCTTGCTCATGACAAGAAGTGCTTTCTTCCTCCATGTAGTGTCCATCAGGATTGGCCACCGGCTGACTTTGAAACTCTTCTTCTTCCATCCTATTGAGGTGGTTGATGATTTGTTCAACATGAGCTTCCATCCTGGCGTCTATTTCGGCTAAGAATTGAGGAGTATAAAGTTCCTGTTGAGATTTCACCGTCTGCTTTATCTCACCCGCTAGCTCACTCATCATTTTTAGCATCCGAGCCTCAAAATTAGACTCTGAGGGAGGTGGTGCGGCCTGGTATATCTGTTGTGGAGTTGCTTGATATTGAGGAGAATATGATTGATCATTGAATTGCGGATATGCCTGATGGTACAGTTCATGACGTTGTGGAGCATAATTCCCAGGAGCTTGAGCTTGCCACGAGAGATTAGACTGGTTGCTCCATGCCGGGTTATAGGGATCAGAATAATGGCCATTCCCCGGTCTAGAGAACGGTCTATTCATATGCTCATAAGAATAATTAGAAAATTGTCCCGATGTAGGACAATCTCTAACATGATGATAAGGACTATAGCAATATGAACATGGTCCATGAGGTGTTGGAATGCCTCCCCACATGAACTAAACAAATAGAATTAACATAAAATAACAATAGAAAAATAAAAATAAATAAAAATAAAAACTCACAAACAGCCTTAGATGCACTTAGGGTTTTGGATGCAGGTTGCTGCAAATGCGCTTGATCGCACGGCAAGGTGCGCTCGAGCGTACTGCCGTAGATGGGTGCGAGCGTAGGAAAAGAGGGCTCGAGCGCTGCTGACTTGGTTCCTGTTGGAATGCTTCTGTGCACTCAATCGCACACGACCTGCGCTCGATCGCAGTCACAGAGAAGGCAGCTTACGAACCTGTTTGCAAATTCTAAAAAAAATAAAATCCAAACACAAAACAAAATTAAAATTAGCAACTTAGAACTGAAAAATAAATTATTAAGCTAAAATTAATCCTTAAAATTTGACAATAAAACTGTTAAGCAGTCCCCGGCAACGGCGTCAAAAATTGATGTGGTATTTTTGTATCCAAAAATATCAATAATAAAAATAATCACTTGCAATAGTACAAATCCTGTAGGATAGGGCTATATTGAGGGTGTCGAACATCAAGGACTGCAGGGGTTTTATTATCAAATTTGAAAGATCAAGATTAACTTAATTAAAAAGAGAATTGATTTGATTTGATTTTCTTTAAAACTTAAAGTGCATGAAAATAAAAGAGGTTTAAAATAAGAGAGAGTGTAGGGTATTGACTTCACCTCTATCCGCACAACAATGGCTAATCATAATTAATCCCAGAAATTCATTCTATGCATGTTATAAATAAACAAGAAACTACCTTATTAAAGAATAAGCATAATCTATCTTCGGTTGGCACGGATCGTCCACCTAACCACTAAGATGCGGTACGACCCGTCTTTCCTAGGTATAAATTATCAAATTCTTTAACAGGATACATATAATCAATGAATAAGTATAACCCATCTTCGGTTGGTACGGATTGTCTACCTAAATTACACTAAACTAGGGTGTAGTACAATCCGTCTTCCCTAGGCATGGCCTATCAAACACTATTGATCATATGTCAATTAAACCCATTATATAACCATCATTCTCATAATCATAGAAAACAAGAATGATTTGAGATCAGTAAAAGTAAAATACTTTCTAAGACAAGAGAAGAATTTCACAAATAATGATTTTGAAATTTAAGAACAATTGCATTTAATATGAAGAACATAAATCAATTGTAGCAATCCTCATACTTATACAATCAACATGTATAAATTGAAAATTTAGAAGTTAAATACAATCAAACCATTGTGCTTGGATAGGGTTACATCAACACCCCACGAAGGGGTTTAGCCAGTCATGATCTTCTAAGCTCCAAAGACAATTTCTGATTTCTAGCTCTAGGAAGCGGTCTGTCTTTTTTCTCAATGCTTAGAGGCCTATTTATAGGGCTTAGGAGAGTCCTAGAAGCCCTAGTAATCCTAGAAATTTCGTAGATTTAAGTCCAAGTCCAATTAGGATAAAGAAAACCTAAGTCCAAATCGGAATATGATTCGCCCAGAATTGCGTTCCTATCTTGCGGGGCGATTTTGGCATTGCAGCGCTCCGAATTAGGAAAATTATATTTCACAATGATTTCTATAAATTTGAGTTAGCTTTTCAGTACCGCTTGAATCACCTCAATCGAATATTTGAGCTGAAAGTTATGGCTAAAATACCGAGACATATGCAGAATCCAAATTTGAATCCAATCCGATTTTGACTCCAATTTGAGAAATTCCGAATTAATCTCTTCATTTATTTGATTAAACTTCCACAACATATAGGTCCTCTGTTATGATTGGCTAAGCTTAATCATCTCAAAGTGTGCTTTTAAGCCCAAAATCAATGGAATTAATTGCATCTTTATTTAAAACCTGAAAACACAAAAACAAAACAAAATTAAACAAATAATAATGCTAAGGAATTAACATATGCAAATTAAGGGGCTTGAATGTGCAACATTCGGCGCTGATCAAAACCAATCTGCTTCATACTCTCCCTCTAGGTCAGAAGGGAAGGGTCTTTCCTTAGGATCTTCACCGCTGATATTGTCATCATAGGTTGGTGGAGAATCCCAATCCACGAATCCTTATGAAGAATCTTCAATATCTTCATGCTTGAACTCCTTATTAATGAACTCGGATTCGTGGAACTCTTCATCAAGAGATTCACCTTCCTCCTCCACATAATATGGATTTGGTAGATGGAGTTGAGGATCGTAAATAATGGTCAAGTTGACTTGTCATGGGCTTCCCACTTCATTCCCTACATTCCTCCCTTGAGATCGCGTCCTACTAAAGATAACCACGTCATCCTCATAGACAATACGTGGTGTTGGTTGATGGCGACGAACTTTAGGACCACCCATGTTGTCCAATTGGTTAGTGAGGGTCTGTATCCATCCACTCAGGGCCTCCACCTACTCCTCCATGTGCTGCCAATGAATCGCCGGCTAACTCCTCCTCTCCACCGCCTCCCTAGGCACCTTCTTTTTGTCAGATTTTTCTACCTTTTCTTTAACAAGGGGCTCTTTGGGTTGAAAGTACCCTTAGAAGCCCGGGGTGTCAAGCTTGACGCATGCTTCCCGTGGAATAGCATGAGCTTGTGCCGTAAGAAATTTCCTCGTCACTCTGCACCCCGCAAAAGGATTGACAAGTTCATTCTCAACAATAAATTTGCCTTCCGCCTCTGGGTACAACAGTCTTGGTTGACGACGACAACCATTCGGACCATCATCCATGTGCCGCAAACGAATCATCAGTTGCTCCTTACGTGTTGTCTCCGTGCGCATGTACACTTCGTTCATGTCTGCAAAACGGTTGCCCCTCCCCATTCATGGAAAGTAACTTGGGCTCTGATACCAACTGATGCAGTGGCACTTAATGGGCTGCAAAGAAGAACATCAAGCTCAACATATAGGTATTTCTAGATCTTGATACGATCAAAGAATCTAAGAAATCTTCTCTAAAATGCTAGATACTCTCTAGGTTTTGATAAAAAATTATAAAGAAACTCAAATCTGAGACTTCTTATTGAACAAAACCCAATCATAAACAAAGTCTACATTCTAGGGTCTATAAAACATGTATTTATAGGCTCTCAAACCCTGAACCTAAATGAACTATGAATTAAAATCGGTTTGCCATTCTACGGCGGTTGTCTAGATGGATACTACTGCCATCCGAATGGTCAATGACCTAAATCTTAAAAATAGCAAAATTAACATAGGCGTCCAGACGAGGTGCAAACGAGACTCCAGGCGAGGCTCTCAGGTTTAGGCTCGTCCGAACAGTTGCAGAGGAGATTGTAGACGAGGCTTGATCTACATCAAGATCCGATGACACCGAGTTGTATACTCCGAGAGGCAAGAATCAACCTTTATTACATCCTAATAATTTCGAGTTGTATGGCAATTTTGAATTTAATGTTGTATGACAATTCGGTTTAGTTCAATAAATTTCAAGCATTACATCCTCATAATTTCAAGCATTAAATTTACTGTTGTTTGGAAATTTTGAATTTAATGCTATATGACAATTCTGTTGGTAAACCGTCTGGTCCGTCCCTGATGCAGAGTGACTTAGTGGGCTGCAGTGAATAACAACATTAAGTAGCGGATAGGTATTTCTTTATCTTGATTCTATCAAAGAATCTAAGAAATCTTCTTGAAAAGTTAGATATTCTCTAGGTTTTGAAGAAAAACGAAGAAGAAACTCAACTCTGAGTAATTCTTCTAAACAAACTCAATAATAATCAATATCTTCGTTTCTGAAGGCTTTAAGCATGTACTTATAGCCCCAAGACTCCTAAATCTAATAAAACTACGAATTAGAATCAGAATTGAACTTCTACGGTGCCCGTCAGGATAGCACAACCCCCATTCAGTTACAGAGTGATATGGGCTCTGAAACAAAAGGGCATTTCATATGAATACATAAAAGATCTTTCCAATAAAAATCTTCTGCTTCTCCAACACAATCTAGTCCACAAGAAGATCCATGTGCTTGTTCAAAGTGGAAAACCAATTTGTGAGTCCATGATTATCGTCGAATATATCGAAGAGATGTGGCCACACAACCCTTTGCTGCCCACTGATCCTTATGAGAGAGTCGTTGCTCGCTTTTGGGTTAAGTTTGCTGATGATAAGGGACATATATGCTTCCCCTTTTGCCACTTGCTCTTTTTTTTTTTTTTTTTTTTTTAACTCTAAAAAATTTGAGTTTATTGGTTACATAACAGTATCGTACATCTCAAATTTGGGTAGGGTCCTCCAGTGTGGAATCAAAAAAAAAAAAAAAAATACCATGGAGATGCTTAAAGCCATGGAGGAAGATGGGCTCAGAGACAATAAATTTTTTGGTGGGGACAACATTGGAATAGTGGACATTTTTGTTGGACAGATTGCTCAATGGTTAGGTGATGCAGCGTAGAACGTCGTGAGATGCAATTAGAACAGCAAGCAAAAGGGATAAATACTCCTAAGATTGTGATACTATCAACGAATCAAAGATTGTGAAGGAAAATAAAGAAGAAACTCAACTCTGAGTATTCTTATTGAATAAAACTGAACAATAATCAAAAGCTACGTTCTTAGGTCTATAAAACATGTATTTATAGGCCCTCAAACCCTAAACCTAATATTACAAGAAAATAAGTCAGTTTTAGCAAAACTGTGCGGCCCGTTTGCAATTTCGTCCGGACGAGATTGCGGACAAGCCTCTCTATGACTCCCACTGATCCCTCGTCTACAATCTCGTGTGAACGAGGTTGCAAATGAGCCTCTCTATTGCTCTTCGGCTGCTTGTTCGGACGAGATTATACACGAACAATTCTGCCCAACTTTCTAGTCTTCTCTTTATTTTCCCTATTTTTCTTCCCACTTATGGTTGTCCCCTCCTTTCTTCGTCTCCTTTTTTTTTTTTTCCCTTTTTCTTTCCATCCTTTTCTCTTTCTTTCTTTTTCTTTCTTTTTCTTTTTCTTTCCCTCTTTTCTTCCTTCTCCTACACCATATGTTCCTCATTTTTTATTCTTTCTTTTCTTTTCTTCTTTCCCCCTTTCCTACCACGCTGCACACCTGCTCCTCTTTCCTTCTTCTTTTATTCTATTGTCTCTTTTTCTTTTATTTGAAACAAAGAACGAGAGAGGGGGAGATACAGAGAGGGAACGTAAGAGTGAGGGAGAGATTGAGAGAGAAAGTGGCAAGGAGAGTGATGAGACCGAGAGGAAAGCTGAGAGGCAGAGATTGGGAGTGAGAGAGAGATTGACGCAGAAAACAGAGATGAGAGGGAGATAGAGAAATCATGGATTTTTTACAGATGAAGTTATTGAGTTAATTTTAGTTAATTCCAAAGGTAGACCCATTTCCTGGTATTTTTTATTTTTAGTTTATTTCAATTGGGTTTTTATTTTAAGTGGTTATTAATTGAGTAGTTCTTTTTAGCCAGAGTGGATCTACTATATTTTTCAAGGTGATTAATTACCAGTTAAAGGACTACTCTTAATTGCTGTCTAGAGGCAAGTAAATCCTCCACCCCTTCTAGAATTAATTCACGGAATGCTATTTACACATTTTGTATTAAATTTGTGAATAATTATTTTATTTACATATTATGAGATTATTTTGCATGCATGAAAGATTTATAAATAGGTTCTGAAATAGAAAGAGAGCATCATAGAGAAAGCATAGAAGACTCCCTCCTTCCCACTCCCTTTCTCTTTCCCCCTTCCCCCACCTTTTTCCCGCCTCTTCCATAGATCGATCAGGGCGCGTGTGTCAATGGTCCTCGTGTAATGCCCCCAAAACTGGCATTGGCAAGCCTGGCAGGGTTACTAGCAGTTACCCCAATCTAACCAACTGGTGGCTAAATGGGGAATCGACCCTCTAAGCATTATCAGAGTTAATGCATAGAAATGTGAAAAAAAAAAAAAAAAAAACTATAAATCTTTAGGAACTAATGTAATCCTCGATATTAAACACATGTAGCAACTAAAAAAGATATAAGGTAAACCTAATAACAGTATGAAGAATTTAATACCAAGTCTGTGGTGCAGTCATAACACCTTTGGGTTCTAGAAACAGGTTTCCTATAAGAGTAATAACCGTCTAAGTCTAATGACTTAGTAAGTAAACCTCACAATTAGGTATGATATAAGCTCATTATTATAAGCAAAAATAAAAGTGCAGCTTTGGTAAACATTTCAAAGATGTGTTGTCTTCATTAATACACCTGGAAAGTATCATTTGGTTTGATAAAAGGTAGTGTACTCTTGACAACAATCGACAAAGTATTTTAATATAGAAAAACTAATGCTTTATAAGTTATAACTATCATATATGGTCTACCTGAGATATTACTCTTTCTCAGCAGGGTTGGCACTGTCCCAAGGGACCTGTAATACAATGTCAGTGCCCTGACCATTGTACGCTACCGTCCTTAACACTAGCAACCCAACTTAGTCCGGGTGGCCCATGCTATTAATGATGTACGTCCTATAGTGACCTGCCCGTTAGGGCAGTGTAATTCATGAAACAACCATTAGATCCAAGGCTACTTACCCTGTACGCTCGCTTGAATCCTCCGACATCATGAATCCCTCCTATAACGAAACACGACTTATCGTTATAAGCAGCACTAGGGAACTCTACGAGGTTCCATCTAACGGAAAAGGACGGCTAAAACCTTTGTTAAGTGCTAAAATATTCATATTTTAAGCCCTTAACTTACATGTGTTAATCCTTTAGTTTGGTTAATTTATGCCATTTTACTTCATTTTTGTATTTCTTTGTTTTATAGGTTTTTGGAACAAAAGAAAGCGTTTCTGGAAAAGTTCCAAGCTTAAAGGGCAAATTGGGAAGACCTAGAAGATATGGTTAAGCATAGCCCATCATGGTTAAGTTTAATCAAATAAAGGAAATGATTAAATCAGAATTTCTCAAATTGGAGTCAAAATCGGATTGGATTCAAAATTGGATTCTGCATACCTCTCGGTATTTTGACCAAAACATTCAGATCAAATATCCGATTGAGGTGATTCAAGAGGCATTGGAAATCTAACTCAAAATTATACAAATCATTGTGAAATAGCATTTTCCTAATTCAGAGCGTCGCAATGCCAAAATCACCCCGTAAGATAGGAACGTAATTCTAGACGAATCCTATTCCGATTTGGACTTGCGTTTTCTCTATCCTAATTGGACTAGAACTTAAATCTCCGAAATTGTTAGGATTACTAGGGCTTCTAGGACTCTCTTAAGCCCTATAAATAAACATTTAAGCCTCACAATTCAATAGACAATTAGAAGGAGACAACTTTGGGGAGAGGAATTGGAGGCTACTTCTAGGAGTGGTTTTCGGTTCTTTCTTTACCTTTTATTTTCTTTTTATTTTAATTATGTGTAACTAACTCTTTAGGAGGGCTATATTGAAGCCCTAATAATGCTTATTTAATATTTCAATATTGGCGCCTTTGTGATGATCATGTTGTGATATTTAACTTGATTAATTTTTGTTTTCATGAATTCCTCATATGTATATGACTGGCCATTATATGCATGTGGTACGGACTAATTAGTTAAATCAATTTGGATAACCAAGCCCTGGGGGTTCTTGGGTTAATCGGAACCGGGAGTATACACCCATGTCCTAGGCCTCATGTGTTTGTCGATTTCCACAGAATATATACTTTCCTAAAGAACAACTTAGTATACACTCATGCTAAATCCTTTAGGAAAGAAAAGAGTTAGAGTATACACCTATGCCTGACTCGTTGCTTAGGAAAATCAATAGCTTAAGGACTATACACCCATGCCCTTAGGTTGACAAACATTAGATATACAAAACATGATCAAAACATTGGCATATTGACATATTATCTAAATATAATTAGTGGTGGATATCAAAGCCCTGCCTTTACCTTTTTCATTTATCTTTTTATTTCCTTTTTCCCAATATCAATTCAGTGACAAGTTGATATTTTTAATTAGTTCTAAACAAAATCAACAATCTCTGTGGGATCGACCTCGTACTTGCTGCACTATACTATTGTTTGATCTTGTGCACTTGCGAGTTAAAACGTACTAAATATTATCTATTAATTTAGGTAGTATTTGGCACAATAACCTTTGGTCCTCATTTTGGGGTTAAGGGGCATGTGACCTACTCTCTGGTCGAGCGCTCGTTCCCTAGGACAAGCATTCTGCCAGGGACTACGATTTTGCCAAAAATCCCCAAAATGTTCCTAGGCTTCTATCTAAGGCTAAAGGTTGATACTTTCCTTCCTAGGACTCAAATAAATACAAGTATCACACAAAGAAATCAAAGAGGTGTGTGAAAGCCTTTGAAAATTACTCATCTTGCGTTTTAAGAATAGATACTTTCAACCTTTTTTTTTTTTTAACAAAGTTTGGTTGAAAGTTTTTTGAAAACCATTAGGAAAATGAGTAGAATAACACCAAAAAAGCATGGAGGTTAATAAATTACCTTGGAAGATGGATAGAACTCCTTCCTTTCCTTTTCAAAACACCAAGGAATGCTCAAGGCTTACAAACTCTCAAGCACTAACCCAGTAGGGTTTCTATAAGGCAATCAAAGCTGAAATGGGGTTGAGGGTCGCATGGGGCTGAGGGTGCTGCAGGAGAAATTCTAAAAAGGTGCGAGCGCGCATGTACTTTGGGCTCGAGCGCTCGTCTAGTGTTCACTACAGGTTAAAAATGCTTTTCAGGGGTATGATTACATGAGGGGGGGGGGGGCTGTGATATTCATACGAGCGCTCGTGTGGCCCTTGGGCGAGTGCTCGCCCAGTGAGGGTAGTTTGGCCTTTTTGCTTAAAAAAGTCTTAAGAACTTGGGTTTATTATAAGAGGGTTTAAGGCTCTTGGTTTAGGGCATGATTCCATGAATTGTTAATCCGTTAAGAAGTCTTTAACACTTTCAAAAAAAAAAAAAAAACAGTAATTTATCGGGGTATTACACTTCGGGGTGCTTTTTAGCAGCTGGTTGACGGTGGCGCGTGGAACACATGAGGGTGTGTTGAGTTTTTGTTCTATATTTTCGTTGTTTTTAAATAAGAATATATTATCTCTAGATCTGCTTTTAGTAGCGATCTATGAGGTGAAGTTTTATTCGTTTTCTTAGATATTGTTTTCACGAATCCTTAAGAATAACATAATTAGTTTCCGATCAGTCTATTGTTTTCTTATGGTTCTTTTTCTGGGAGTAAACTATAGACCAATGACGGAGGAGTTATCAAGCATAAAGAAGAATTGTTACTATAGTAAAGGCAGCGAAGGGGATTGCGATTGATAAAGCACTAATAGCGGAGATAAAAAAAAAAAAAAAAGCGAGGGAATCAAGAACCTGGCAGCAAATAAAGACGTGATTCGTCTAAATTTGCTGTAGATCTGAAACTGATTGAGACGATGATTTTTCATAAATATTGTCTTATAATAGCCCGATAGTCTATTGTGTATGTCGTAGATAATGTTTGAGTTGTGAAAATTATAAATTATATCTTTGGCATTGTACGGAGCATTTTGCCCTATTTAATTGTTATATCAATGAAGAGATAATTCGTTCAAAAAAAAAACATAGCTTCTGAAATGAAAAGTTATTGATGTCAAAGATTTATTTTAAAAAGTCTCTATTTATGCTTTCTAAATACAGTAAGTTGATATTTGGAAAAGTTTCCAATTTGAAAAATGAAATTTTCAGAAAGAGATAATGATCAGAAATAAGAATAATGACAAACCCTCCTGCATGTTGCCCTAAGATGTTTAAAAAGAAGTACAAGAGATAAGATAAAAAGTTATAAAATGAGGGCACATGTATGAAGGAGAGTATTTTTGGCTCCAAGAGAAAAGAGAAAGAACTGAGTTTGGTACTGATACTTGGATAGAGGCGAAACCACTAAAGGAGGCTCTGCCAAAAAGTGGTATTCCATCGACAGTCTACTAAGTGCACCCATAGTTAAATTGGCGGACGGGCAAGGCTACGGCCGCACTTTGTGCCAAAGGTCGCAAGGACCCGCAACCCTATTACCATATGTCATAAACATTTTTTATATGATTCCAAAGAAGAATTTTTTTTTTTTTTTTTTATGTTCAGTCAATTTTTAAAACGTCTTTAACCCAACTATTTATGGTTAGGGATTTACTTACCGAGCCCATTTGGCTCATTTAGTTTTACTTTTGTTTTTCACAGGTATTGAACAAATCTGAAATAGAAGGTCAGAATGGGAGCATAAATAATTATTAATTATATAGTCGTCATACCTCACTCAATTATTTTTATAAATGTATTGGCATAATTTCGTAATTACGATTTGTCCAATAAGTTTGTAATAAGTACTCTAATAGACCTTATAGATCTTTGCAAATATTTTAAAAAAAGAAAGAGAAAAAGTGACAAACCTGGCCCTATCGGGCTGGGGGCGTTACATCGAAGCTGCTGATTGCAAGTAGAATAAAGCTCCTGCAACCTCTATTGCAATTCGTAAACGCATATCACATGCTAGTGGAAACTCATCAATTTGTTCATTGACGTATTGAAAAAGTGTTCCATTAGGAACATATTCTTAAAGTAATAAAGGAACTTCTGTCTCGAAACAACAACCAATTAGCTTAACCACATTCCTATGGTTAATTTGTGAAAAAATGACGACTTCATTCATGAATTCTCCGACTTTTCCTTCATCAATTACCTTGTACTTTTTCACTGCAACAATTCTTCAATCTGCCAACATGCCTTTGTAAACAGTGACTTGCCAGCCCTGGCTAAATATTCTATTCACATTAAAATGGTTAGTGGCCTTCTCCAAATCTTTTGAATTAAACAATTTGATGTTCTCAACATTGGCTTCATGTGAAGATAATTATTGTTGTAACAATAAACCACCATTTCGGTTGAAGGACTTGTTCTTCTGTTTAATCCTCATTTTCTTTACGACTTTGTACGACCACTATCCACCAACAAGTAGAACCAATAACCCAAGATTGCTGCTAATACCTGCATAACGCAATGTAGTAGTAGTAAAAGATTACTCATTGTAGTTAAAGGTTATAGCAATATATAGTTTTGATTGAAAATTGTTGTAACAATTATACTTGAAGCATATCCCTCTAGATAGTAGTAAGTGAATTTTATGGATATTTTTATTAAAAATTGATTGCTTAAAAATGTACGAGAAAATGTTAAAAAAGGAAATAAAAAGAAGAGATTTGCCACTACACACGCTTGGAAATACTTCAAAGATTGGGATATGAGCAATTTAGTATTAGTATATATAACATGAGTGCCATAAATTTTAGAAATGTAAACATGGCAAGGTGAAAGAAAAATAAAATAGGAAGCCTTAAAACACTATGATCCAAGGAAACATACCTATCGTGAACACTTCAACCCGAGTGTCAGTGGTCAAAAATATCGGCCGACGGTAACAAATGTAAGACCTATTGTAAGTATACTCACTCTCTTTTCTTCTTCATTATATGTATTTTCTCATAATAGAAGCAAGGGGGTGTGAGCTCGCATTCCTTAATAACTGACATGTAAGGAGACAAACACGGTTTACATCTAAAAAATCAGTAGCAAAATTCAGAGTGATTATTAAATTACTAATCATTTCAAAAGAACAAGAATATTAAAAAAATTTAATAATTTAATAATTTAAATTAATATTATAATGTTAGTCATCACGCGTGGGTTTAAAATTTCATTCAACAAGTGAAGTCTGACAATATTACTATTTATTACAAACGTATACTTAAATTAATAAAAATAAATAAATTTAATCATGCAACATGTGCATGCACGTGTGCAAATACGCACATGCCGCAACAGCTATTTATTACCGTATGAGATTTGGGCTTTCACAAATAAGAATTCCTAATTTTAATTAACCTTTACAACCTAGTCAAGTATCAAGAATAAAATGGGCTAATTCTACTAGCCCATTTTCTATCAAAACTTCCTTTACCGAGTTTTGAAAAGTCTTCAATGGAAGTCTTAATAGAAAATGGACTATTTGAATGATAATTAAACTATCTTAAAACTTAAAAGTCTTCGATGGAGGTTTCGATTGAAAATAAACTATTAAAAAAAAAAAAAGGCAAATATATAGTTATTTTATATCTACTTCATTTTCAATAAATTTTGTACATGGAATTAGATAAATGTTCATGAAAATATTTTATCGTGTATACATGTAAAAGATTGTAAAGATAATATGACATGATTGTAAGTCATGGGCTACTATTATATGGGTAAGACCTGTGACTTGACCGGAAACCGCTCGCGACTTGACCGTGACTTACTCGTGACCCGCCCGAGACTCACCCAGGACTCTGCCGGGACCCGCCCGAGACTTGATTGGGACTCGCCCAAGAGCCCACTGGAACTTGACCGAGACTCGCCTAGGACCCGCCCGGAACTCGTCAGAAAATATTTTCAACGAAAAACATTTTCCGGTATTTGGCATGTACGGAAAATCATGTGGGTCTCGGTCGGGTCCCCAACGTCGAAAAATATTTTCAAGAGAAAACATTTTCCTAGAAAACATTTTTCGGTATTTGGCGTGTACAAAATTATATTAAACACTAAATTATGAAAATGCCCATATCGAGTCTTGGGCGGGTCTTGCCAGGGTCTCGGGATGATCCCAACAAGGTCCTGATAGGGTCTAGGTGGGTCCTGGGTGCGTCTCAGTGGGGTCCTTGCTGGACTCTGTTCGAACACTTCTAAGACTTGGTCGGAACATATTTGTAATTTAGAGTTTAATATGATTTAATGAAATTATATATATATATATATATATATATATATATATATATATATATTATTTTCTGTGCGCGCGCTAAACGCCGTAAAATGTTTTCGGCAGAAAACATTTTTAGGGAAAATGACTTCCCTGAAAATATTATCCGACGGAAACCATTTTACGTCGAAAGAAACGAAGCCTTAATGTTATTTTCCATTGGATTCAGGAGCCAAATAAGTGGCCAACGCAGCCATGTATGCAAGGTGGTCACAATCGCATAGCATTATTAGCAATGTGGGCCAATGGGGGTTGAATCCGGTCAGATTGTTAAATGATGGCCGCTATTGCACGCATTGAGGCACCAGTTTTGTACCATAGATTCTTTCGAAAACATGAAAACCCTACTAAGAAGGGGTGAACAAATTAGATAAATTATGTAGAGTTGAGCTATGACCGTAAGATTAATGTTTATCATACGTCTATATTACACTGCATCCGTATTCCTTATTGCTATATCTGTTTAAAATTTAATTTCCTTTATATTATTTTGACACTTAGCAAATCTTGAGACTTAATATCCGTTTAAATTCCTTTATATTATTTTGGGAGATTTATATTACTCATTGATGGTTTTGAGAATGTTTTAAGGAATTTTTTTTTTTTTTTTTTAGGATGTTTTAAGGATTTATTATGTTATGGTATTGAAATTTAATTGGGGAAAGTCCACATAACCCCTTCAAACTACCACTCAATTGACAATGTCCTCCCCAAACTTTCAATTATGACAATGTCCCCCCCCCCCAAAAAAAAAAACTACAAAAAATTGTCAATGTTCCCCCCAATGACGAAATTACCCTCAGTAAAAAATAAAAAAATAAAATAAAATAAAAACTAAAACTTCTAGAAAAAACCTAAAACTAACAAAAAAAATAAATCCAAACGTTGGCCAATTTTATTTTTTAAATCAATTTTATAAGAAAAAAATTTAAAAATTTCGATTTTTTTTTTTTTTTTTTTTTTTATAAAAATTGAAAATTTTAGTTTTTTTTATTTTTATTTTTGTTTTATAATTTTATTTAAATAAAAATTTACGTTTAAAAAAAATAAAATTCTTCGTTTAATAAAATGAAATTTTTGTTTTTTAAAACTAAATAAAAAATAGTTTTTTTTTTTAATTAAAAATTAAAAATTTTTGTTTAAAAAAAAATTGTTTTTTTAAAAAATATTATTTTTAAATTAAAATTTTTCGTTTTTTAAAAAAATTAATTTTTTTTTGAATTTATAGGGGTATTTTTGTCTTATTGAGAAATTTATAGGGACATTTTTGTCTTATTGCTAGTCTTGGGGGGGACATTGACAATGTTTTGGTAGTTTGGAGGGGACATTGTCACAATTGAAAGTTTGGGGAGAACATTGTCAATTTGATAATAGTTTAAAGGAGGTATGTGGACTTTGCCCAATTTAATTTTTGGAGACTTTTTGTTTTGAAAAGATACCGATTCCTGATATTAAACAAAAAATTGTTGATCTGCAATTACAACATCTTGAATACAACAAGCCAAATTACCTCCTCATTACAGTTTATCGCAAATTTTGCTAGCCAATGGGCCACTTTGTTTCCTGCCCTTTTCACATGGAGAGCCTTCCATTGACAAGAGCTATTAAGTAAGAGCTTTGCACCAGCCTTCCCCAGCAGACTGACAATTGAAGGAAAGCATTAATAACTTCAAGCGAATCCCCTTCAATCTCAACCTTACTGTAACCAAGCCTTGAACAAAACTCAACCATCTTCCATGCCGCTAAAGCCTCGGCAGTGGTGGAATCGAGCGTGCTTGATTTGGAGCAGCAACGGGCAGCAATCGTCGTACTTGCATGGTCCCTTGCAATTATACCCATCCCCATCCTCCCCCCATCTCGAGTCAGTGCAACATCCCAGTTAACCTTAATAAAATCTTCTGCAGGTCTAACCCATCTTTCCACCATAGCCACACCGGGAGTAACACGTGCTTCCTTAGTTGCTTGCTCAGCTGAGATAAACGCCTCCCATTGATCTTTCGCTCTTCTGATAGTTGTCGATGGAGCCGTCAGTTCACCCCCAAACACAAAATCATTCCTTCGCAACAAGCTGCAACTCCTCTTCTGCCAATTTACCATGTAGTTCGAGCAAAGTATTCATAAACGTGTCATCAACACATGCACTTTTCTGAATTCTCAATGAACATCCATGCCAAAAGTCTTCGGCCGCTGAGCAACTCCATAAACAATGCCCCACCGTCTCAGGTTCCAAGCCACAAATAGGACATAAAGGATCTAGAGTAACACCCCTCCTAAACAAATTGCTTTTCGTTGCTAAAATATTGCTATAGCTCTTCCATAGAAAAGTTTTTACCACCCTAGAGCCTCCTATTAGACCTGGCAAAATGGGTTATCGTGTCGATGACCTCTCGTCACCCGTTTAGCATCAACCCGTACACGACCTGTTTAATAAATGGGTGAAAACCCCAAACCCAAACACGACACAATTAAATTAGTGGGTTGAGACGACCTGTTTAGCTCATTTACCTGTTTAAAGAGCAAAAACCTTCTTCTCACAGCAACTTTGAGAAAACTTAAAAATTATACACAGATTAAAGGAGAAATCCAACAAAATCACAGATTCACAGTCTATTTATACACAGATTCAGCGATTCACAAGACAAATATACACAGATTCAATTCTTCCTCAGAGCCTTTCCACCGATCGATTTGCGAGCAGTCTGCTTCGTACGAGCCATATCTCTTCAGATTGAAAGCACACAACACAAAGTTTCTGCAAATCGCAAACCAAGACGCTCTTATGAGAACCAATAAAACCAAGAAACTAAAGATGCCAGAAGAAATTAAAGGGAGGAAAGAATAGGGCAAGTACCTTCGAGAGCTCTAAGAAGAGGGCGAGGGCCTAGGGTTTCTGATTGTCAGAAAATCTGAGATCGAAATTTGAATGATAGATACGGTTGAAGTACGGGGCTTTCTATAGGCTGTGATTCGGCGCTGAAGAGAAGAGAGGGAGAGCGGCAGATCTGCGACGTCGGTGGCGAGAGAGAGAGAGAGAGAGAGAGAGAGAGAGAGCGGCGAGCTGAGAGTCTGAGAGTAAGAGGGAGAAAGAATGGGGCGGCATGAGGGTGTGAGGCACTATGAGAGAGGAAGAAGAAAGAAAGAAACAGGAAAATGAGAGAGAGGAAGGAGGCAGCTGCGTGAGAGCATGACACGAGTTGAGAGTGTAAGGCAGTGTGAGACTTTTAGGTTTAGTTTTTTTTTTGAAAAACGGGTCTGGCGGGTCACTCGCGGTTCAAGCGGGTTGACCCGCCAGAAACAAAAATAAACTGGTTGACCCGTTTATGACCCAAACTCGTTTAAGGTAAACCCAAACCTAGTAACTTCGTGTCGTGTTCATGTTAGGTTGGCGGGTCGTGTCGTATTTTGCCAGGTCTACCTATTATATTCCAGATCATCTTCCACATCTTTGAATATTGTTCCACACTTGAACAGCTCCTGATAGATCCTTCCACCATCCCTTTGGCAAAATGATAGGCACTTCAAACGGAGAAATCACCATTCTTAGACCCTGCCCATACCAACCGATCACTCTGAGGTCTTGGGCAAATTGCCAAGCTGCATATCAAATCTGCTTCTTCCCTTCTAAAAATCGTTCTAACCAACACTTGGTTCCACCATTTTGTTTCTTCTTCAATTAACATACTCACCCTTGCTTCACTATCTAATATGACAATAAGGGATTGAATAGCAAAAGTAGTGGGTGAAGGGATCCGTCGGTCCTTCCAGATCTTAATTGATTTCCCATCTCCCACCCTCCACATCATACCAGCTTGTAACAACTTTTTACTAGCCCAGATACTCCTCTAAGCATATGAAGGTCTTTTCCGAAGAGATGAAGCAAGAAAGCTCCCTCCTGCAAAGTACTTATCTCTGAAGATCTTGGCCACTAAAGTTTCCGGATTGTGAATTAGACGCCACCTTTGCTTAGCAAGTAAAGCTAGGTTGAAGCATTCCAAGTCTTGAAAACCCAATCCTCCCCATTCTTTACCCCCACCCATCTTCTCCCAATTCATCCATGCCATCTTCGAATCATTTCCCTTGTGCCCCCACCAAAATTTTGCCATCGTAGTATTAATGTCTTTACACAAAGTTTTGGGTAATAAAAAGACACTCATAGTGTATGTCGGAATTGCTTGAACAACTGCCTTTAATAGAATTTCTTTTCCTAATTGTGACAAGAATCTCTTTCCATCCATTCATTTTATCTCAAATTCTCCCTTTGATGCTAGAAAAAGCACTAACTTTTGACCTACCAATTAATGCCGGAAGCCCTAAGTACTTCTCATACCTTCGAGTTGAACTAACTCCTGCTAAAGATAGGATAAGACCCCTTTTCTTCAGCTTTGGTATTCTTGCTAAATAAAATAGAAGCTTTGTCCCTATTAATCTTCTGTCTAGACACTTTCTCATAGATCACCAGAATATCCTGAATACACTGCCACTCCGAAATACTAGCCTTACAGAAAAGTAAGCTATCATCCGCAAAAAACAAATGATTTAGCCATGTTCCACCCCTGGTTACAGGTAGCCTTGTACGTCTTCTCTCACAGTCAACTCTCTGAAGAAGAGAACTCATCCCTTCAGCACACAGAAGGAAAAGTACAGAGATAAAGGGTCACCCTGTCTAATACCTTGGGAAGGGTGATGCTACCATAGGGCTAACCATTGCTCAACACTGAATAGGTAACAGTCCGTACACAAGTCATCGTTAAACGAAACCATCAATCTCCAAATCCAATCTTATGAATAATAGCCTCCAGAAACTCTCATTCCACCCTATCATACGCCTTGCTCATATCCAATTTTAGAGCCATAAAACCCTCCTTAACTTTCATTCTTGCATCCATAGTGTGTAAGGCCTCAAAAGCCACAGTGATGTTATCAGTAATAAGTCTACCCAGAATGAATGCACTCTGTGTAGGAGAAATTATATAGGGCAGCACTTTCTTCATTCTATTTGCTAGCACTTTTGCAATGAGTTTATAAATTACATTACAAAGGCTAATAGGTCTATAATCAACTAGGCGGGATAGATTTTTAATTTTGGGTATAAGTGCTATGTTGGTCATATTAATGTTCACATCAAACACATCATGGTTCAGGCACTCAAGAACAGCATTACATACCTCATTTTTCACAGTGAGCCATGACCGTTGGTAGAAGCTAGCCGAGAACCCATCTAGTTCAGGGGATTTCAGAGGATGCATCTAATTAAGCGCAGCTTCAACCTCAGCCACTGTGAATACCCTTGACAAATCTGCATTCATCTTCGTAGTCACCCTTGTATCTAGAGTTGCAAGACACCCCTCAATTCCCACTGACTCCCCAGCCGAAAAGAGATTTTGGTAGTACTATGTAAATGCCAACCCAATCTCCTTATGCTTTTTCCATCCCCTTCCCTCCTCATCCTGAATCTGCCTGATGTTGTTAACCTTTCTCCGATGGTTAGCCCATGCATGAAAAAAAGGCGTCTTTCGATCTCCATATTGGTACCAATTTTGCAAGGCACGTTGCTTCCATTTACAATCCTCACACTCCAACACAATGTCAATTTCAGATTGCAACTTTTTAATCTCCTCCCAGTTTGCTGGACCTTCATCCCTGTGCAAAGCCTCCAAAAGCTTGGTTTTCTATTTGATAATCTTATCAAAGTTACCAAATTTGCGTGAGCTCCAAGAAGAGAGCACAACCTAGCAATTGGCTAATTTATGTCGCACCTACTACATCTGTGTACCACCAAGACCTCCCTCCTCCCAAGCCTTATTCACAGTTTGATTATACTCGTTGCCTTGCATCCAAGAGGCCTCGACTTTAAATTTTTTTTTGAAAGAATACCTAATCCTCCTCCATACCACCAATCTGTACTTTAATAGGTTTATGATCCAAAGACATGGCTGCTAAACCCTCACTTCCACCGTTTGATGAAGCACACACCACTCCTTATTAGCCACCGCTCGACAATTAGTTCAAGTGAACTTTGGACCTGTGAACCCTAGATCACTCAATCGGCATTCTTCAAGAAAAAATTCTTGGCAAGTGACAGTAGCATTAATATGCCTTCTAGAAAAATTCTGAATTTCCAAAACATCTGCATCCTTCCATAAAAGAGCAATACCGCCACTCCTCCCAACCGGGTCCACCGCAAATCTAAGCTTCACTCGTAATTCCTCCATTTTGATCTTACTATGTAACACCCCGGTCCCATATTAGGAAGATGAGAAGAAGCCCACATAAAGTGGGTGATTTATAAAGAGAATCATGGGTGCTAAGTCCCACATTGCCTAATTATTAGGTGAAACTGGACTTTATAATGAATTCTAAGGAAGCTTCAAATTGACTAGTCATTTTGAGGTAAGAGCATAGATGTGGCTAGCACTTTTCTCTGGGTCGTTACAAGTGGTATTAGAGCCACATAGTAATGCCCGGTCAGGTGGTACTTGAGCACTGCATAACGTGGCCCTAACGAAGACATCAGGAAATTAAGAGGGGGAGTTTGTAAGACCCCGGTCCTATATTGGGAAGATGAGAAGAAGCCCACATAGAGTGGGTAGTCTATAAAGATAGTCATGGGTGCTAAGTTTCACATTGTCTACTTACTAGGTAAAACTGGGCCTTATAATGAATTTTAGGGAAGTTTCAAATTGACTAGTCCTTTTGAGATAATAGCGCAGATGAGGCTAGCGCTTTTACCTAGGTCGTTACATATTACAAATTGTTTCTATAAGAAACAAAATTTTGGGATTATTATCTTTCACCAGTTGGCAAAGGTCACGAACTGTTGGATATTCCAATTCCCCGATAGTTCTAGCTTAAGATATTCATTGTTGGCAGCAAGGTTGTAAAACAGCCTCCACCTAAACAAAATTTCCAAACTGTTGATTATCCTCATTCATTCGTCCCCTCTTCTCTCCTCCAACCTGTCCCCCCTCAACCTCTTTCCTTTTTTTTTTTCCCGAGTAGTCAAACCCGCCACTCTAGACTCACCAAATCCCTTGAAATCACGTGCCTCTCGCTTCTATTTCCACAAGTTTGGCGTCACCTTCTGTTGCATAACTATCTTTGCCCCACACGAAGGATTTGCCCCACTTGAAATTTCATTAACTGCTACTATGGACTCAACCTGCATGGACTAATCACTGCCAGCCACACCCTGCATGAACTCATTGCCAGCCACGATCGTTTTAGGTGCAATCTCCATGTAGTCCCACGTTCCAGCCATTAAACCCTCACTTACATGACTCAAACTAACGTCAGCACCCACTTGTTTTTGAACCTGATCCACATGTTGCCTAGGCGTGACTTCCCTACTCAAAAACACTCTTCCTTCTTCACCTACTTCTCGGGCTGCAATTCCCTTCATGCCCTTGGTACTCGTTCCACGTGTGTTGGCTATAGATTCACTTCTAAACTGTTCCACATAATTCTCCGGAATCTTAGCCTTTCCACCAGTCGCACTCACACTGTGATTTGATCTGGATTCTTTTCAAAACAGTTTGGCCTGGGATTGGATGCCACAACTAGGGTTTCCCAAAGAACCAGAGAAACCCCATGTCCCATGACTCACCCCACTCCGGCAGTCATTTAAGCCACCAAGATCCTCCTCCGTCCATCGTTCTTTTCCTCCTCCATCCCCAAATGTTGAACATTTTGGTATGTCAGCCCTTAACCACGTTCCCCACTGCTTCTCCCCCTCCTCAAAGAGTCTTACTACTTCCCTCCGCACCGGGCAGCCCTTGATACCATGGACAAGCTTCCACAATTTAAACAAAACAACAATATCTTCTCATATTTAAAACATACCCAGTGAGATTGGTCTCCTAACCTGATTGCTCGCCCCCTTTCAAGAGGCTTAGTAAGATCGATGTGGACACGCATACGTAAACAACGACCCCATCCTGCACCTTCCCCTGCCACGTCCACGTCCTCCAAATTCCCTAGTGAATTCCCAATCTTAGTACCAACCACTTTAGACATACACAAAAGAGGCATGTCATGCACTTGTATCCAGAATGGCAAATGTGTGAATGCCATCTGAGAAGGCGGTATCTCCCCATCAAAATCGCTAATCACTAACATCTATCGATCAAAAGACCATGGCCTACCTGCCAAAACCAGCCTCTTATCCGCAGCCTCAAAGAACTCAAAGAGCCAAAGATTGTCTTGTAGCTCCTTAAAAACTACACTTGTAACATCCCGATCCCATATTGGGAAGATAAGAAGAAGCCTATATAGAGTGAGTAGTTTATAAAGATAGTCATAGTACTAAGTCCCACATTACCTAGTTACTAGATGAAACTGGGCTTTATAATGAATTCTAGGAAAACTCCAAATTGACTAGTCATTTTGGGGTGATAGCACAAATGTGGCTAATACTTTTCCTTGTATCGTTACAAGTGGTATCAAAGCCACCTAGTAATGCTAGGTCATGGGGTACTGGAGCACTGCATAACGTGGCCCTGACGAGGACGTCAGGAATTTAAGAAGGGGAGTTTGTAACAGCCCGATCCCATATTGGGAAGATGAGAAGAAACTCACATAGAGTAGGTGGTTTATAAAGATAGTCATGAATGCTAAGTCCCACATTGCCTAGTTACTAGGTAAAATTGGGCTTTATAATAAATTCTAGGGAAGCTTCAAATTGACTAGTCATTTTAGGGTGATAGCGCAAATGTGGCTAGTACTTTTCCTTGTGTCGTTACAAGTGGTATCAAAGCCACCTAGTAATGCTAGGTCATGGGATACTAGAGCACTGCATAACGTGGCCCTGACGAGGACGTCAGGAATTTAAGAGGGGGAGTTTGTAACAGCCCGATCCCATATTGGGAAGATGAGAAGAAACCTACATAAAGTAGGTGGTTTATAAAGATAATCATGAATGCTAAGTCCCACATTGCCTAGTTACTAGGTAAAATTGGGCTTTATAATAAATTATAGGGAAGCTCCAAATTGACTAGTCATTTTGGGGTGATAGTGTAGATGTGGCTAGCATTTTTTCCTAGGTCGTTACAATACCCCCACCATTTTCCAGATCCGAGAAAGCACAGACTTGAAAGCCTCTTTGTTTGCTTTCTTCTTAGACCAGATTCGCCCCACCAAACACAGTTCTCCTTTCTTCCTCACATCTGCTATTTCTCCCTCAGATATCGAGATGCCAATTTGTTCACCCTCTGTCAAAGATATTCTACTACACAATTTATCTAACTCAATCGCCATACTTCCTTCCTCAGCCAATACCGTCACACCCAAACCTCCACGTCTGCCTAGCAGTAGAAGACGTTCCTCTCACCTCGACGTTCTACACCAAGAAACTCTA
Organism: Corylus avellana; assembly: GCF_901000735.1. NCBI lineage: Eukaryota > Viridiplantae > Streptophyta > Magnoliopsida > Fagales > Betulaceae > Corylus > Corylus avellana. The sequence goes on along the minus strand of NC_081543.1, from coordinate 18,442,296 downwards.
GGGAACCTGGAGAGAAACCTAGAGAGAAAGACTGATATTATAATCGCTAATTTTTGGAGACTTAGTATTGGCTCTAGTTACTTAATGGATTGTAGGTTATTTTAGATATGCGATCTTGTATTAAAATTTTATTTTCTGCTACATATTTTACCAGAGTTAATAGGTAACGTAGATATCTTGGAACTTATTTACGTGATAAATAGATCTTGGGAGGCGCATCGAGTTAACTTTGTGGATTAAATTCTTCTAGACCTTCTAATCCTCAACTTTCTCTCTCTAACACATGCTATCATCTCTTTAGAGCAAATCACAGTAGCTTCTGCAATCAACCCAATATCCTTACTCTCTCCTCATTCTTCTCTTCTTTCAGACTTTCCTTGGACATCAGAATCAAAATCTAAAAACCCAACTCCGACCGCATGGCCACCAATTCCACTTGGTGCTCTTTCATGAACAATAGATGTAACGCCTTGGCTTTTAAGACAACAATAAGCGATAACTCTCACATTTTTCACGTAACATTTATATATCAGATATCTCACAACAAAATAATTTTCCTTTTAACTATTGGAAATATAATCACATCTAAATAAACATACTAGAATTGCTGTATAAACCTATATTATAAATATTAACATTGTAAGTTATTACATTAAATATCTCATAAGAATGTGTACGCCTAAGATAGACTAAGACAATAGACTAAGACAGGTTCATAGTACAAGGACATAAATGCCCTCCAATATAATAAAAATAATAACAGATCAACATTATATTGACACTTAAATGACTAATATCCAGGAATTCATAAGAAAGCGATCAGAATCATAGTTAAGATGCACTTAAATGATAAATCACACAATCAAGTGAAATAAAAGTTTGCAGGTATGATATCTTCTATATAATTTAAGGAAGAAGAGTTACAATTTGCATGACTGCTATATATATTCATCGATATGATTTCCAATTGATTTTCCCAATCATCATGATTATCAAAATTCTCAGTATCAAGTGTTAACCTTGTGTCTAAAAGGTTTGTCTCCATCAAATAGAGTTTTCCTTGTCAATTGTCATGCATCGCACAGAGTGATTTCACTTTGAAAGTAAACTAGGAACAAATAAGTTAAGAGTTTTAAGCTTGAGAGAAGGGTCTGAGATTGTAAAATGATCTATCAAGTTGTTCCTAGCATCATGACTTAATAACACATCCTCTTCACATATTCCATTCAAACATTTGTAAACCATAAAATGGTTATAGATTAGCATTCAACACAGATATAAAAGTAAAACCACTGCTAGGAGGATGCAAGGATCTTTCCTGGCAGAGCCAAAATGAAAACCAGCTTATAATCGACAACTCATCGACTGATTCTTCAATGCATATACTTTTGTTTATGTTCAATAGATGATGAAGCTAGTTATTTAAATTATAGCTGCATCAGAATGATCTCATTTTCAGCATCAGATTCAAATTTCAGGTTTTCAAGTCATCCTCAAAGTATACCTTCAGTCCTGCAAAAAGCTACACCAACTTAGGTCTCAAGATATAACTGAATGACCAAAAGGTGCTTTATTCACTTGCGCAGACTTGTGTGCCAAATAAGTTTATTATAAACTTATTCACTGAATCAAGAATATCATCAGCTTTTGCTATGAGGTCATCTTTTTTGGCATATCGTCATGCCATCTCCAATAGGTACCTAGAACTCCAAAAAGTTTTAAGGTTATGGATCAATTGAAAAGAGTCTTGCAGAACTTGTCATAATATATGCAGAAAATTCAGACCTACCATACTGATGTTTACACGCTTATCCTCCAGTAGACATTTATTGAAATTCCTAATGCTAACTGTCTTAACGTCATTTACCTGCTTGAAAGAAACTTTTAAAAAAATCAAATTCATTTCAAATGGACAAGATTTATAAACAAAAGTCATTGACCCACCATTGTGTCAGCAACTTTTCCATGCCAAAGGACATTATCAATCACAATGAGACCCCCAACCCTCACCTGTAAAATGAAACTAACTAACAACTAAGCAGGACAATGAATGAGCAAAATTGTCAAAAGAATCAAACAGGAAGGGTGAATGGATATGGAACAGATTATTTGAATGTAATGTTTACTCTAACCAGTTGAAGAAGCAGTTCAAAATATTCCTGATTCATCCTCTTCTCGGCATCAACAAATGCAAAATCAAAGCTGAGTAGAAAAGTAAATAGGTGCAGAATGTTATATTATTAATTTTGTCCTTCATATATATGGAAGAAAGAAAGCCCATTTTACATGAAAAAAGAATAAGGTAGGAGGACTTCAAATCTAAGGATACGAAATCATCACATAATATTTGGACTCCATTCTTAGTACAAAAATTCTTATATTGTGGTTATTGCAAAAAATAAATGCAGAAGAGTTGGGAAGTGAGAACTACTATTGTTTTCCCCAAGAAACCCTATAACCAAAACAGAACATAAGCTAAAGCAGTTTGAGAAAAATGCGGCACACAGTTTTTATTGCTTACTACATTTACCTGCAAGCTTCACCTTTCAGAATCAGTGATTTTAGGGCATCAGCTGCAAGTCCATATTTAACATCCACCTAATGCAAATCAAGTGATCCAGAGTATACAGAAATCATCAAAGAAGTATGAGTATGAGAAACGTTAATTAGGAAATGTGGGATAGATATACAGTCCACAAATCTCGAGCAAAACAAAGACCGAGTAGTTGATCTGTAACTGGAGAAATATGATCAGATTGCACCACTGAAGAAATATTACAGGCTCTTCCAGTTTAGATGATGCAAATTTAGCAGATATTCCTTATTACAAGCTGTATAAGCTAAAAGACAAACTCTATAAGCTATAGTCTATAACTGCAAGTATCAAGCATTTCTTGATGTTAATAGTATTCAAGATAAAAAGAGATAAATATAACCTTGTGCAAAACACCAGCTCGCTCATAATACTTCTTTGCAACCTCAAGAGACTTGGCATCTCTTTCGCAGGCAACTAAACGACCTGATTCTGGAAGGACTAATGCAATAGCCAATGAGGAGTATCCCTGAACAAATTAAAACAACATATACAATATTAAGATTTAAGACAGTTAATTGCTACTTGATTAAATTTATAAAAAATAAAAAATAAAGCTCTCAACTGCATAGTAAAAATGAACCCTATAGTCAAACATTGAAAACAAAAAAGAAGCTTCGCTCAGGGTACTCAGAAAACATGAAATCCAAAGCTAGAATACAGTTCTAAAGAATACTGTACAAGAAGGAGAAAGTAATAACAATCAGAATATATTCATTACCTCACGTTGACATACACATGCATGACATTGATGTGTTTCACTTACTAACAAGGGTCAAATTTAACTAGAATGAACTCGGCCAACCAGACAGCAGTATAATTTGGGAGGTCATTTAACCAAGATGACAAGGGTTCAAATAATATTCAAAAAACAGTTTCTATTTTGCCAACAAAAAAAAAGGAGGAAAAAAGAAAAAAATTAAGATAAGAGAAAAATAACAATGACAACAATAATAATAAGACAATGATAGACGTAGAAGACTCTTAGAGAAGAGTATTAGGGTTAATAAGTTATATGGGTATTTTGGTCTTTGTAGAAGGCAACTTGATTATCGAGCCTCTTCTTCAATTATCTTTTCATGCAAACCCTAAACCCTATAACATAGTATCATAGCCAAAGGTCCTGTGATCGAACCTTGACTCCGTCAATTCATCCCCATTAAAATTAAATATTTTACGTGTTGGGTCTCACCTATTAAAAGGGAGTTTGAGCCCACATGTGAGGGGGAGTGTTAAAGTATACGTGAAAGGGAATGTTAAAGTATTGATTAAGTGATTAAATTTACCTCTTCCAATCAGCTTAAGCTTTTGAGATAATTTGTAATTTAACATGGTATCAGAGCCATAACTACTAACGCATCTCATCCCACCCTGCTTCTTCCTTCCTTCATATTTTTTTTCTTTCTTTTTTTCTTTCCTCTTATTGTATTACTGGTCGTGGAAGTATAAGAAGTGGGCTTAATGCCCATGAATCGTGATTGGGGGTAGATGGTGGCCGGCGTGTTCTATGTTTGTGGCCTGCGTGGTCTGTAGTGGTTGGCCGGCAGATTCTGTGGTGGTTGGTGACCTGCCGGCGTGGTCTATGGTAGTTGCCGGCGTGTTCTGTGGTGGTGGCCGGCATGTTCAATAAGTTGCTGGCTTGTGGTCATTGCTTGGGTCTGTAGTCCTGGTTGTTGGTATCTCTGGTGAGGTTTGTTGGACGCCGGTGTGTTTCAGTGTGTTCTGGCGAAACTCCGGCGAGCCTCCGGTAGGTCTTTGGCGAAAGTTCCTATCTCGATTAGCTTCTGGTTTTGGTATTGCCGGCGTAGTCTGCCTATTTCCGGTGAGTTTGGACTGCCTCCGGCGAAGGTCCTTGTTTGGTTTTTTTTAGTTGTATTCCTACTGGTTTATCTCTCTTTCTCATTATTTTACTGATTGGCATTGGTTTGAGCTGGTTTCTGCCCTATTTCGAGCATTGTTGTTGTGGGTTTTTTTTTTCCATTTGTTTTTTTAGTGGTTGTTACAGTTACTTATCTGGTGTATTTCTGTGGTGGAGTCTTTGGCTTCATTGTTGTTGAGATTATGGCTGCTAAACCTGATACTTCCTTAGTTAATGCCCCAATGACTTATGTGAAGCTGAATGGAAAGAACTATAGTTATTGGGCACGTTTGGTTGAAGTTTTCTTGAAAGGCAAGGGCTGGTTTCCTCACTTAACTTCAAGTAAGCCTAAAGGCACTGCTCCTAGCCTTCGGAAACAAGAAGATAATCAAATTATCTCTCTTATGTTGAACAGTATTGAGTCTCACATTGGATCCTCATGCATCTATCTGCCTACTACCAAGGATATTTGGGATCATCTCAGTCATATGTATTCTGGTACTGGAAATATCACTCGGATTTATGAGATGTGTAAACAATATTTTGGGCTTGAACAAGGTGCTCAGACTGTGGATGAGTACTATAATCAGGTTGTGGCCATCTGTAAGGAGACGAACTTGTACCAACTGCTTTCTACGAACTTGCAGAAAATGGAAAAGCAACGCCAAGATGTGGATGTGGTTCGGTTTCTTCTTGGCTTCAAACCTGAGTTTGAGTCGGTTCGTGCATAGATTTTGGGTGGTTCTGACCTCCCCACACTTCCTGAGGTCTTCTCTCGGATTTAGCATGTTAATCTTTCTGATCATGGCTCTCAACTGAGTTATGAGCGTATTGGTGAGCACGTTGCTTTTGTTACTACCCGTGGCAGCGCTAGTAGTTATCGTGGTGGCCGCAATGGTCGTGATTTTCGTGGCGGCCGTGATTCTCGAGGCAATGGTCGAACTAGTAGTCGTGACCCTCGCAAATGTACACATTGTGGTCGTAGTAATCATTCCGTGGATTTTTGTTGGGATTTACACGGCAAACAGTCGGGTTTTGCCAATCAGGCTTTTTCTCTGGAGGATTCTCTCGATATTTCTGGACCCCCTACTAGTTCGAGTCTTTCTCTAGATTATGATCTCATCTCCATTCCGAATGATGAGTACGCTCAGTTCTTGGCTCATAAGTAGGTCACTTCCACTTTTACTGCTACTCTTGCCCAGTCAGGTACTGCATCTCACTGTCTTTTATCCTCCACTCGCGACCCCTGGATTATTGATTCTGGCGTCAATGAACATATGATTGGTTCGTCCACTTCTCTCTCTGATTATCATCCTATTGATACACCACACAGTGTCACCCTAGCTATTGGTTCCCTCTCCACCGTAGCTGGCTTTGGCCATACACATCTGAGTCCAGATATTGAGTTGTTGTTGGTTCTACATGTTCCCGGTCTTCCTTTTAATTTGTTATCCATCAGTAAAATTACCAAAGCTCTTAATTGTTCTTTCAATTTTTATCCTTCTTTGTGCATTTTTTAGGATCTCAAGGCAAGGAGGATGATTGGTATGGGGTATGAAGTTCGTGGCTTGTATTATCTGGATCTTGCACCTTCATTTTCCTCTCGTGCTTTACAGTCGTCAACCTCAACTCTTCAGTGGCATTGTCATCTTGGTCATCCTTCCCTTCCTACAATGAAGCATCAAGTCCCGAGTCTTCGTCATGAGTTGTCCGTATCTTGCGAAGCTTGTCAGCTCAGTAAGCACCGTCGTGTTTCTTTTCCGTCAAGAGATGTTAGTTGAGTTTCACATCCTTTGAGTTAGTTCATTCTGATGTATGGGGTTTTATCAATATTGCGTCCAATAAATTTCATTATTTTGTGACATTTGTGGATGATTTTTCCCGCATGACTTGATTATTTTTAATGAAAAATCGTTCAGAGTTATTTTCTGTTTTTTGAATTTTTCGTAATATGATTACGACTCAATTTACTCAGAAAATCCGTATTTTGCGTTCTGATAATGCCAAAAATACACATCTAGTTCTTTTGCCTCTTATTTGTCTGATAAACGCATTATTCATCAAACATCGCGTGCTCACGCTCCACAACAAAATGGTGTGGCTGAACGCAAGAATCAACATTTATTGGATGTTGCATGTTGTCTCTTGTTTCATATGCATGCCCCCAAGCATTTTTCGAGTGAGGCGGTCCTCACTGCTTGTTATCTCATTAATCGGATGTCCTCCTCGATCTTAGATGGTGTTTCTCCTCATTCACTCTTGTACTCTTCTTCACCTCCGTTTGCCTTACCACTAAAGATTTTTGGGTTTGTTTGCTATGTTCATAATTTGGGTCCTGGCTATGATAAACTTGATCCTCGCTCTACTAAATGTGTCTTCCTCGGTTATTCCACAACTTAGAAGGGATATCGTTGTTATAGTCCTGTTCTTCGCTGCTGCTTTACTAGCGTCGATGTCACATTTGTTGAGTCTCTTGCCTATTTTCCTGTTGATGCGTCTTTCGAAGCGTCTACCCTTGAGCCCAATGTCACGTTTATTCCGCTGCCTATTCCATATCTCTCTAAGTCTGTCGTGTTGCCTCCATGCTCTTCTGCTCCTCTCCACGTTTATACACGTAGGCCACGTCCATCAGCTCCTGCACCTCCACCATAATCCATCCCGTCTTCGGATCCGCTGTCACCTGCATCTGATTCCTTGCCTATTGCCCTACGGAAAGGTACACGTTCTTGCACTACAAACCATCCTATCAGTCAGTTTGTATCTACTAGTTCTTTATCTCCTTCCTATTCTTGCTTTATTTCCCATCTTTCTACTGTTTCCACCCCAACGATAGTGCAGGATGCCTTATCTGACTCTGGTTGGAGGCAAGCTATGAAATTGGAAATGAAGGCCTTACATCAAAATGGTACATGGGAGCTTGTTCCATTACCTGTGGATAAGAAGCATGTTGGCGGCAAATGGGTTTACACGGTTAAGTTTAATCCTGATGGTTTAGTTGAACAGTTGAAAGCTGGTTTGGTTGCTAAGGGTTATACACAAACATATGGTATTGATTATGATGAGACGTTTTCTCCAATTGCCAAAATCTCTTCCGTCCGTATTCTTATTTCTTTTGCTGCTAATCTTAATTGGCCCTTATTTTAGTTAGATGTCAAAAATGCCTTTTTACATGGAGATTTACATGAGGAAGTTTATATGGAGCAACCACCTGGGTTTGTTGCTCAGGGGGAGTATCGGAGTTGTGTCTATAAGTTAAAAAAAGCTTTGTATGGCCTCAAGCAATCTCCACGGGCATGGTTTGAAAAGTTCTCTGAGGCAGTTATGGAGTTTGGTCTTCAGCGCTGTCAGACAAATCATTCAGTATTTCACTTGCATACAGGTGCAGGCTACATCCTTCTTGTGGTATATGTAGATGACATTGTGATTATAGGTGATGATTGTAAGACCCGAGAAAATAATTAAGTTTATTATTAATAACCTCATAGTAATCAGATTTAATTAATGAGATAAATTGCACATGGGATGATTTATAATAATAATAATGACTTTATCGTAATTGATATCTAAACAAGATTGGTTAATAATAATGATAATATTTGTGGGACAATAATATAATAACAATATTATTTAATGATGATATATTATGTAATGTAAGTTTTAGTGATAAAGAGTTTAACTAATAATGATGTTAGTGTGATAAATGATTAATAAATAAAATAGATTAATGGTAAGTTGTAGCTAGAGTAAATAAAAGAAGTGTGGGGAATTAAAGAGAACAAAAAAATAGAATTAATATGAGGAGGTGATATAGCAATTTATAAAAGATGTGGCTTTAAAATAAAAATGAAATCTAACTTGCCACGTGTCAAGCCATGGTTGGATGGAAGAAGATAACATTATCTTCTTCCCTCTCCCAAACTCACGCGCAGCAGCCCCCATTCTTTCTTTCTTTCCTCTCTTCTTTCTTTTCTTTCTCTTCTCTCTTTCCCTTCTTCTCACGTACACACACTTGGCCGAGAGAGAGAGAACGAGCTAGAGAGAGAGAGAGCTGCAGATTGAGAGAGGAAGAGATGCAGACCGAGCTAGAGAGAGAATGAGACCGAATGAGAGAGAGAGCTGCTGTCCGACGAAGATGAAAGAGGAAGAAAGAAGAAGAAGAAGAAGAAGAAGAAGAAGAAGAAGAAGGTGATGGATTCCGGCCATGGGGTTAGTGAGGCATGTAATGTGATATTGGAGGCTTAGGACTAGATCTAGTCTTCCAATGTGTGGTGTGGGTGATCGGATCGATGGAGCACTTCGAAAGGATTACTTGAATCGCGAGTCATTTGTAGGCTACAAGGTAAGTATTTTACTTACTGAGCAAAAATATACTATGTTTTAAAGTATAAAAGATGTTTTGGGTGAATGATTGATACAAGGTGTTTTGTGATTATATGACTATTTAATGATGTTCTATGAGAAGTGTTGGATGAATGTTTGATGTGTTGTTTTTATGAGCTTTTATGGGTTTACAAGATAATGTGATGATTATGTTGTTATGAGCATTTTGATGGTTGGCATAGTTTATGATATGATTCTATGATTTTATAATATGAGTTATGATAGCATATGAGTCCAAGGATTTATTGACATAAGCATGAACATGGCATGAGTAATGCATAACGGAAACGGGGTTCAACTCCGGTGGTGATTGAGTATGGTTTCACTACCGTAGAGCTGGCCCATGCATAACGGAAACGGGGTTCAACTCCGGTGGTGATTGAGTATGGTCTCACTACCGTAGAGCTGGCCCATGCATAACGGAAACGGGGTTTAACTCCGGTGATGATTGAGTATCGTCTCACTACCGTAGAGCTGGCCTCATGTATAACGAAAAACAACAAGACGGCCCCCGATAGCGATGACAAGTCTCCTACCGAAGGGTTGCCTCATGATGGAAATGGCACAAGATGATGTTATGTTATGTATATATGTATGACGGATGTTATGAGGAGATGATGTTATATATATATATGTATGACGGATGTTATGAGGAGATGATGTTATATATGTATATGTATGGTGGATGTTATGAGGAGATGATGTTATATATATGTATATGCATTGTGGATGTTATGAGGAGATGATGTTATATATATGAATATGCATGGTGGATGTTATGAGGAGATGATGTTATATATGTATATGCATGGCGGATGTTATGAGGAGATGATGTTACGTTATGTATATATGCACGGCGAATGTTATGAAGAGATGATGTTATGTTATGTATATATGCATGACGGATGTTATGAGGAGATGATGTTATATATGTATATGTATGGATGATATGAGAAGATGATGTTGCATGAGCATGCATAGCATATGATTTTATGATAATGATGATTGGTTTTATATGAGCTCTTACCAGGTGTATCAGTATGCCTATATGCAGGAGATGCAACTGCGCATAATGTATATTGATAAGAATGGTTGCATATGATGATTTTTATACTAGGCATATCCATATGCTTATGTGCAGGAGATGCAACTGCGCATAATGTATATCGATATGAATAGTTGCATAAGATGATATGTGATGACTTTGAATATGTTTTATTGATTAACTAAACTTATGGATTTGTGTTCACCCAAAATAGTGAATGCACGTCTATAGGTGTAACTAAGCTTTTAATTTGTAAGTATGTATAAAGTTAGATGGGTTAGTATTCGCATGTTCCGAGAGTGGAAGATCGGGCTTATGTATACTCTCAGCTGATTTAGTATGTTTTCAAATGATGGTTATTTTTGAAAGCCTAGTAAGTTCTATACTGCTGAGCGTCTCGATTACATGGAGACGGCGGGCTCATGAAATCCGCCTGCATCATGGGTGGTGGTAATTCCCGTGATGCAGATGATGTTGTGGATGCAGGTACAGAGATGGTAGATGAGGATCCTGTTGCCATGTATTTGGGCCACGAGGTTTGAGGCCTAGATGCGTCGGGGGTTGATTCTAATGGACTAGTTATTAGTCTTTTTGTTAGAGCATTTATGTATATGCTTAGATATTGGTATTTTGTATATGGCTCGTGTCGCATGTGACACTTTGTTTAGCCATTCTTTTGTATGTAAAGCATTATTCACATAGATGTATTGTCAGCTCAAATATGTTAAGTTATGTCTATGTTATTTATATTCCGCTGCAAAGATATAAACTCTGATTAATCATGGATGATGCATATAGCTCTGTGAGACTTATGATATTGTCAATCAGGTTAGTGCATGGGTTCGTGGCATACTGCAGTGTCGCCATGCCACTGTGACAATCCGCTTTGTTGTGGGTTATTGGATTTTAAAAGAAAAATTTTTAAATCATGCTTTTATCAAGCGGGTCGTCACAATGATTCAGGAGACATTGCTCGATTGAAATTGTTTTTACAGCAGAAATTTCATACAAAAGATTTGGGAAAATTAAGATATTTCTTGGGAATTGAAGTTGCTAGATCCCGAACAGGTATCAATTTATCTCAAAGAAAATATGTACTTGATTTGTTAGAAGAAACAAGTCTCCTGGGTGCTCATCCTGTTGACATTCCAATGGATCCTAATCAGAAATTAGTAAAGGATGAAGGAGAATTATTTAAAGACCCTAGTAGGTATCGTCGTTTGGTTGGAAAGTTGAATTATCTTACTATTACTAGGCCAGATATCTCATATGCAGTTGGTGTTGTTAATCAGTTCTTGGAGGCTCATAGGGTTTTACATTGGGAAGCTGTTACTCGTATTATTCGATATTTGAAAAGAGCTCCTGGCCTTGGAATATTGTATAGACCAAATGGACACTTCCGGATAGAAGGGTTTACTGATGCAGATTGGGCAGGTTCTCCCTCAGATAGGCGATCTACTACAGGATATTGTACATTCTTGGGTGGTAATCTAGTGACTTGGAAAAGTAAGAAATAGACGGTGGTGGCACGGTCGAGTGCTGAGGCAGAATACAGGGCAATGTCTAATATTGCTAGTGAATTGACATGGTTACAACATTTTCTCCAGGAAATCGGATCGCCGCTCCTACTCCTATCCCGTTATTTTGTGATAATCAAGCTGCTATACACATTGCATCTAACTCTATCTTTAATGAAAGAACCAAGCATATTGAGGATTGTCACTTTGTTCGAGATAAGATACTCAGCAGAGATATCATTACACCATTCGTGAAGTCTGGAGATCAGCTAACTGATATGTTTACAAAATCATTGTGTCAAAAGAAGTTAAGAGTTTATTTATTCCAAGCTGGGCTTATATGATATATATGCTTCAGCTTGAGGAGGAGTGTTAGAGGAGAGTATTAGGGTTAATAAGTTATATGGGTATTTTGGTCTTTGTATTCAAAGTTACAATATATATATATATTGTGTGAGAGGAAGAAGGCAACATGATTATCAAGCCTCTTCTTCAATTCTCTTTTCATGCAAACCCTAAACCCTATAACAAAGACAAAGGAAGCCTAATAAAAAATATATGATGTTAGAAAAGGAGCAGTATTAGGCGGTTGAGACTGTTGAGGGAGAGAAGAGCCAGGATGGAGGTGCAGTAGAAGTTGGTTGCTGCAGAATTGAAGTGATGCAATAGAAGTTGGTTGCTGCTAGAGTTTAATTCTATTTAGGAGTTTGTTAGTATAAATTTAGTAATAGTCTTGGTATTAGTCGAATGGTTTAGAGCAAGTTCAGTCCAATAAGGAACCATACACTTATTGTTTAAATTTGTAGAAGATGGCTATAATGAAGCAGAGAAATTTGCTAGCAAAACACCAGTGGTTTTACTACTGCCCTAAGTGGAGTGCTTGCTTACCAAGGCGATGACCAGTAGCTGCTCCGCTTTGTTATTTTCCATATTCTGTAGTATTGATCTTGGGTTTTATCAGTGGTATTAGAGCCATGTCTACGCACAAGGAGAGAATCGAGAAGCTTGAGTCCGATGTACAAGAGGTCCAAGATGGTATCAACAGCCCAAGTGCAAAGATTCAGAGCATCAAAGAAACCATGAGTGAAATCAAGGGCCTGCTCGCAGCATTACATGGGTAAACAGAAGACCAATCGATGAAACCTGCATACAAGTCTGAGGATAAGGGTTCTTCTTCATGTGTCTCAAGCAAGGATGAAGGAACACAGTCCAATACTTCAGCCAAACAGATCAAGATGGACTTCCTCGCTATTCAGGAGGTGATCCGATCTGTCGAGTGGTGTAGTTTTTTGAATTTCGGAGGACACCCAAAGAGCAGAACCTTTGATTGGAGCATTTCTAGGAGGCCTAAAAGACAACATTGCATCTGAAGTGCAAATGTTTAAGCCACGAACACTGCGACATACGATTAAGTTGGCTTGCAAGCGGGATGACAAGCTAAGTACGCAGAGGAAGAGTACACAACAAGAATGGAATAGGCCTCCAACAAGGAATCACAGGGGTCCTATGGCAGCACCTATAAATTGGCTAGCACCAGTAACAGGATTCAAGAGGCTGAGTTGGGAGGAATTGCAAAAGAAACATGAGAAAGGTTTGTGATTCCATTGTGATTCACACCGGGCCATAGATGCAACAAGACATGGATGTTTCTTATTAGATCAGGCCTTTACGAAGATATGACCAAGGAAGAAGAGCTGCAGGAAGATACAGTTGAAGCTGCAAATACTGATATGGAGCCCATAACAGAGGGACCATTAATCTTTCTTCAAGCGTTATCTGGCTGCTCGCGACCTAGGATGACGCATATTATGGCTTATATCAACAAGCAATCCATGGTGGTATTGGAGGACAGCAGGTCTACACACAATTTCATTGGCCAAGAAATTGCTACGGGCCTAAATCTTCCGGTGGTTCCAACAACTGCATTGTGGTCAAGGTGGCTAATGGATAACATCTGATCTACAAAGAAAAATACACAACAATGCCCATAACTCTACAAGGTTTCGAGTTTACTACACTTTGTACTCTCTACCACTGGTTGGGCTAGATGTTATGCTTGAAATAAAATGGTTGTAGTAGTTAGGACCAGTGCTGTGTGACTGGAAAAAAATAACTATGGCTTTCCATTGGCAGCAAGAGGAATGAAATCTCAGCCCAGCCACACACTCGAAGGCAGCCAATGATAGTGAGTGGGCTTGATAAGGAAGGTGCAACTAGGTGGGGGGCTCTTTGCTTTCTTTATAAAAGTGACGTATGGGAAAAGAGAGGGTGAGAATGATGCTAACATACAAAATGTTCTGTAACGACTCAAGGAAAAGCGATAACCACATTTACACTCATTATCCCAAAAGGAATAGTCAATTTGGAGCTTTTCTAGAATTCTTTATAAAGCCAGTTTCACTTAGTAACTAAGTAAAGTGGGACTTAACACTCATGACTATCTTTATAAACCATCTATTCTATATGGGTTACTTATCATCTTCCCAATATAGGACCAGAGTGACCCATAAAAGCACTAGCCGCATTTGCGCTATCACCCCAAAAGGACTAGATAATTTAGAGCTTCCCTATATTTCTTTATAAAATCCAATTTCACCTAGTAACTAGGCAATGTGAGACTTAAACACTCATGACTATCTTTATAAACCACTCACTTTATGTGGGCTATTCCTCAGCTTTCCTATCTAACACCCATGTCCTCTGACATTTAGTTTCATCTCACAAATCATACCTTCCAGTTATTTGACATACTAAAACCATTCAAACTAGTCGTCAAGGGACATAAGCCACTCTTGGAAGGCATGAGGATTTGTCTTTCCGTAAAAATATGGAACATCAACATGCACTATTTTTTTGGCATCATCAATTCATTTTCCACACCCATTAATTGGGTCCAAGATATGCTGAAAGTTCAGCCTTCCAATTTGATGTTTGCTTCCGTCAAATGGTGGAGCCTGTGGTGTGTTGTTCCTCATTCTTGGAGGTGGCACAGCTTCGTAGCAGACTTGTTTGGGTTGAGCTCCTCTACTTCCTTCAGCAACTTCTTCACCATCTGGTATCTCCTTAGCTAGCCCGTTCATCTGTTCAACATCTTCTACAGTATCTGTTGCTACTTCCGCATGTTGTTTAGCATACATGAGCTTTGACATAGTGTCTAACCTTTGGTTTATTGAATTTATCCGATTAACAACCTCTACCAAAAGATCATTACTTTGTGCTTGCGAGAGTCTTCTTAGCGAATAAGATTTGCCACTCTGTGTGCTCATGATTCAAGGACGTAAATCAAAGATCAACCAAAGCCCAATGTATCGAACATGCTCTAACACCAAAAATTGATCGAACAAATACAAAACTAACAGGACGAGGTAGCAATCCCTCACATAGATTAGCGTCTCACTAATATAAGTCATGGGCTAGTAGTAGCATCTCACCACTACTGTAATATTAAGGGAGTCTCACTTCAAATAAAACTAAGCAATTGTAAATCTTATTCTATCTCAAAAATAAAAAGAATACATTACTTTTATAGAGCAGGGTACTAGATTCCTACTAAAGTACTAAAGACAAGGGTTGATAGGACAAATCACCCTAAGATAAGCACTATTCTAGATAGGATTCTATCTTTATCAATGAGTCCTAATCAAATTTAAATACTATTGAAGCTGGAACTGCAAGCATTACCCATATATGTTCTCTGCGTTTTTCTAATAGCTTCGCTTTTATTAATCTATATACATAGAACAGGTTCACATCACCAAATCGACTTGAGATGGTAGCATTAGTCTGAGTGCATTAAGTAGTTACTGGAGATCTAAAAAGGGTGAAGGATTAGAAAATTGCTCTTCAAGGATCTTATGGTGATCAACTGCACAGAGGATTCAAATAGCTTTGACTCAAAACTGTTCTTTGTTTGTCCAGTGGATGAAACAGTAACTTTGTCTGGTGGTAACTCGTTCAGGATAGTGGTAGCTTGTTCAATGTATATGGAAGTAAATAAACTTGTTTTGAAGAATTCTATGCCACCAACCTTGAAGGAATAACCAAAGTTTTCACCACACAATACACAATTATTGTGAGTACCCTTTTTGGTTTTTGGTAATGATTTTTTTTTTTTTGTTGGTATATATAAGTGACCCACCAAATTAGAATGGCAATTTCCATAAAATACTTGCACTGAGCATATGCCATCGCATGCAGTTCTGGTTCAAATTCTTAAGGACCTGAATTGCAGTTATTCCATTAGATTTTGTTACTTAACATTGAAGTGAACTTTTTCTGACATATGTATAAGTAACAAACTAGGCGAGAGTTTAGAAATCAAAGGACTGTCACAAGACGATGATGATGAGATATGGCAACAAATACTTGCATATCAGAAAGAAAACAGTGAGTAGTTGATTAACTAGAAGAAGTAAAATTTCAGTAAGATATACATACAGTATAAACACCAACTTCAATACAACGCTCTGCCCTAAGAATCTGCACAAGCATAGCAAGCAACTGTGCCTGATCAGGAGACACCTATGAAGAGAACAATATGTTGTCAGCTTTAGTGAATATGTTCCGTGACTTTGACATTCCATACAAGATTACATTGATAGAAAATAGTTCTTCTATGAATTCAATGCCTTGAAGATTGTAGCAGAAATGCGAGTAAAGTCAATATAATATTGCGAAGGATTACAATCTTAACTTTTCCTTGAACAAAATATTGTCAATTATTAATCGTCCATTGAGATAATGATCAAACACAATGTAGATCACATCCAACTGTTTCCAAAATATGTAATAGAAGAATAGTACTTGTAACATCCCTTAGAATTAAATATTTGAAAAATTAATAGAGAAAAGAAGATTACTTCCCCTCAGAAGAATTCTCCGCATGTTGAATCAAGAGTTCCTTCCCTGCATATCAGTTTAATATTTTCGATGGTATAGAAACATTGCTTTCATAGCAATCATTATTATAATATAATATTATTTTATAAGTAATGTTGTATATATTAAAAAGCATAAAGCGCCCCTAAGTACACTGGACGTATACACAGGAAAACCAAAGCTACCCCACAAAAGCCCCCCATAAGAGAGCCCTAAAACCCTAAGCCCACAAAACAGACCCCTAAATCCCTAATAAACCCTAAACCCACACAACAGTCCTAAAAACCCACAAAGCTGTCCTGCCTATTATTATAATATAATATTGAAGAAAGTTGGGTCAAATACTTGCATCCAAACCACTAACAGAAGCTCAGGTACATGCCAATCCCAATCAAGATAGACTAAAAAGAGGAACCAGACGCCTCTGCGTGCTCTAGTAATTAGGAATTTTAGATGTCTTAATGTTAGTGTTAAGAACTCTGCATCACACAATTTCAAATAAATTAGGAAAAAATGAAAATCAGTCCCTGTAGTTACACTGCTTTGCAATATGCTCTCTGTGGTATCAAAATGTTCTGATAACTTCCTGTGGCATGCAAAAATAATAAATAGGTCCCTGGACCCAACTTTCGTCTATTTTTTTTGACAGAAACCGTCAAATGCCACATCAACACCAATCAGATTATGACACGTGTAACCCATAAGATGTATTTGTTATTTGACGGTTTTTGTCAAAAAAATTAGACAGAAATTGGGTGTATAGACTTATTTGTTATTTTTGCATACCACGTGGAGCTCTCAAAACATTTTATACCATAGGGAGCTTATTGCAAATCAGTATAACCACATGGATTTGATTTTACATTTTTTCCAATAAAATATGCGAAGGAAGGAAGCAGTAACAAATACCTGCATCTGACTACCATGCATGGAAGCAGTCTCCTCTCGAAGTTGCCGTAGAATCTGACACGGAACCTCATAAAGAATCACAAAAAGGCAAATATAGAAGAACAAATCGATAATAAACAGTTAAATATACATCTGAAAAAGATATCATTCTTATGAGTAAATATTAAAGGAAGAAATGGGAAAGAAGTTCCTTACCTCAGGCTCTCGAACATTGGCAAGGATGTAGTCGTAAAGACTTGGAGTAACACTAATCACCTGCTTATTGCCATATTTTTCATCCTCGACAACAACAAAAGCATTGGCGGAGCAGCTTCTTGTGAGCTGGTTTGGCTTACTGTTGCATGTCCTTGTGCCGAAGCGACTAATGCACCTGTCAAAGGAGGCTTTGACTGCTAAAGTTGCACACACTGAATGGAAGTTCAGCATTAGTCTCGGAGATCTCCGTGGGAAAGCTACACCTCGATAGACCAACATAGACCAACAACGATGAAGCACCAAGCTGCTGCTGGTCGCCATTCATGAACTAAATTGGGTGCAGCAAAAGCTTGTACTGCAAAGCCGATATTTACAACAAGAGAAATGGAAAACATCAATAATTTGCATTGGCTAGTGTGCATATTTTTGGTGTTGTATTAATATTGGAAAAACATATTGCATTCTGGGTTAGGCTTGGGACTTATCATCTCTTCCTTCTAATTTTGGATTTAAATAGAAAAAATCATAGAAAATGCACCTAAGCCAAATCTGAAAAAAAGATGCATATTAAATGTTAAAGTGATTCAAGACTCATCTGCTACCTTCTCAGCTACAAGCAAACAACACATATCTCATTACTCAATCTGATCCCGTGATCCAAGGAGATTGACTGCATTGACTGCTCAACTTTTCACAGAAAACATGTCTCCATGTGTTCTGTGAACAGTAGCCTCTACATGCGGCCTCCCTTTTCCAGCTTTTGAGGTTCAACGACTTCTCTGCACAACCATCCTACTTGACAGCCTTAGTTAGGAGTCTTCTCCAATTTCCTTAATTAGTTTTCTTTGTTTTACGTTACTGCAAATCTTCCTTAACATTTTTCTGTTTCGGTTCTCTTTGTAAATCTCTATGTAACAAGAGCTCTTAGCTCATTTGACTATAAATACATGGTACTCTTACGTGTTTTGGATTAAGCAACCAAAACAGAGATTATCTAAATTCTTTCATTAATTCTTCTACCAATGCAAAGCCAAACATGGTAACGAAAAGATGGTAACAATAACAACAAAGACCAAAAAAAAAAAACAAATGGGTCCTAATATTTGAAGAGAAAAGACGGGGGACAAGCTAATTGGCCTCTTTCGACAGACTACCAATGAAGAATGGGAACTGCAGTATATGATTCGCTATTTTATTTTTTCTCTTGAGAAATTATTCGAACACCTGGTGGGCGGCACCATTCAAACGTAGCCGCTGCTTTCTTTACAACTTTGTCTATTCGAATATTGTAATTATACTACTATTTGACTATCAAATATAAACGAACAACACAAATGGGAAGATTGCTCCAGTTTTGAAGCTGTTCACAACACAACACACTACTCCGAAGAAGAGCTCAAAACTAGCATATCCAAGAGGCAGGAAGACGAAGTGTTGGTAAAAACAAAGTGGCATAAATAAATAAACATGTCTCTTCAAATTCGGTAAATTAAGGCTACAGTATTAGTATGGTTGAGAAGTCAACAAATAATGTTGTTATACCTCGGATGGAGCAACTTCTTTCAAACTCTTCTTTCTTGATTTCCTTTTTCGTTTTCTTTTCTGTTTTTCCTAGTTAAGGCTTGGAGTTTCTTTCTTTGGGGTTGAAGAATGATGAAAATTTCATCATGAAATATAGAACATTTCTATTGAATTCTTTAATTTGATTTTTTTTTTTAATTTGATTTTATTTGGAGAGCTACTTTTAAAATGAATTACACATAAAACTCTCTACATTTTTCTTTATTTTAATTAAATTTGAGCTTTTTTAATTCTTTCTTTGTTCTTGGCAAATGAGAGAGAAATTATATTTAACCCGTCCCAACTAATATCCTTTTTGAAAGATATTTTTAAATTATCGTTTATATTGATATCTTTGTCGTAAACATATTTTTAAATCATAATTCTATTGATATCTTTCTTGTAAAAATATTTTTAAATTATCATTTATAATAGACAAAATTGAAAAAGTCCATGTGATTTTCTTGATTTACAATTAACACATGTAGTATCAAAATAAACTCAGAGGTCTCTAAGATATATCAAAAAAAATGATTTTCTCCCTATCTCCACAATGGTCACAAGTTAGTCGACTAAAAAATAGTTTGTTTTCCTTTACAGGATTGTGACCCAGATACTTGAGGATCCCGAATGTGTGTCGAACTACTCCTTTTGCAAGTTGATCGATTTAGGGGTTGAGATCGACCATGGTTGGTACAACGTGGGCAACATCGACAATGATGCTCTGGATGACCTACGAGGTGACTTTTCGTAGTTGTTTGAAGATGACTAGTGCCAACAAACGAATGGGACGAGATCACCTAAGAATTCACTGAGCACGAACCATGTGAAGCTACGGACCTATTCCTTTGAGTATTTTATTTCTAAAATTTTGAGGAGAAAATTCTTATAAGGGGGGAGGAATGTAGTACCTTAGATAATTACTAGGTGGTGTTTGACATAAGTGAAAGTGTTAGCAGATTTACCAGCTCATTACGGTTCATTGGGAATAAGAGTCTTTGACTTTAGAGTTCTAGCTGAACGTTTGGTAGGGGACCACCGAACGTTCGACAATGAGAGAGATCTTGTTGGCTTCCATACCTAATTAGAGTTGATTTTATGATGTCCTTGCCTATTACCCGATCAACAATAAATTTTCCTATGAAACATGATTTCCCCTTGTTCACAATCTCCGTCAAAGCTTCATTTTGAACTTCCACCGCTACACTTTCCTCTTCCAACAAAGAGAACTTCCCCTATAATTTAGTAAGATCTTCTGTAGTACTCTCCATCCCGACACCTTCGTACACTAATAGTGTAGTGAACCTGATTTTAGGTTAGAGTAATTCTCAAGCCTAGCCTTGATAGATGAGTTTAGAATTGTGTAGGCCCATTAGTCGGATTGAACTTATTTTAGTTGGGATCAAAACAACCTTAAGGTATAATATATATATTTTTGATTTAAAGGGTTTTATCTTGGATGACAAGGTTGGCTTAACGGTTTAGTATGGACTAATCTCATAAATCTATCATGAGCTCGAATCCTCATATATCAACAAAATTATGTTTTAAAGTGATTTTTCTTTATAAGGAAATTTTTACAAAAACCCGACTTCCAAAAGCCCTAGCCGCCTATGCATCTTAAAGGCTCCAAGTTTAAATTCTAAAAATAATGCTTTTAAGGAAACTTGGTAAACTGCATTGATTTCTCTAATCCTCTTGTCTTGAGCCTAGCCTCCATTACATCATCATCCCAATAAACAAAATTGGGTAGCATTAATGTAATTTACGTATCTATAATGGAATATTTTTATGATTTTATACTTTAGTAATTATGTTATTGCTTTAAGAACGAGAGAAAATTGGTTTTAAATTAAATCACATTCTAGCAATTTACGTATTACAAGAGAAATTGCCTCTACTTATTTTGGTATTATTATTATTATTTAAAATAAATATATTCACTTCACTAGTCTCCAAACTCTAGAAGGGTAGTTGGGAGAATAAGACAAAACCCGAGCTTCCTTAAGATTGAAAACACACGTACATACCCTACCTCTCTCTCTCTTTGCTCTTCCTTGCACCCAAATAAATAGGAACAATACAAAACCTTAGCCACTTTTCACATTAGCTGTATCCCACTACCCATGCATCACTTCTCTTTCACTCTACCTTTCTCCAACGCAACATACTACACAAAGCTCTCAAAGCTTTGAGTCATCTTCTCCAACTTTCATTTCTACTCGAGGTAAATTATTTTATTTCCCCTTGTTGATTTCTTTTATGTTTTCAATTAAATATGCAAGTATAATTGTTGTTCATACTTGTGCTATGTATTGTAGATGAAAAACCTAGACCATGCCTAATATTGAGAATACTATATGGGATATGTCTCTACATTAGTACAACAAATTGCAGCTCGTGCTTTCTTTTACATATCTTTAAGAAATCAATATTTCATATAAATATATAAATATATTTTTATTGCTTTTGACTTGTCAACCACCACGTTCATGACCTTTCTCATGTCACCTTTTAAAGAACCCATGTTTATATATATATATATATATTGCCTTTGAATTTATCAACTAACGCTCACTTGTCTTTTAAGAAGCCAAGAATAGTTACTTAGGAACCAAAGTGGCTTTCAAAGAATTATGTGTAATCCACACTTATAATCCTCCTGTTCGGGAAAAAATCTAAGAATCTATCGTTACCTTTAGAATCATTTGAGGAGTAGTAGTGGAAGCCTAGGGGTTCTAGGGTTAGCTTTTTACTAATTTAAGGCTAACATAATTAAGTTGTATAAATTCAAGTGTGTGACCGTGCCGGTCAATCTCTCTAGCATCTTTATCAAGGTAAGTGAATTTACTATCCCTTCCAGAAAAATTATCATGTCATGCTATTTATGAAATTCTGTCTCAAATTGCAAATGATCATTTTGTTTATATTATGGAATTATGCTGCATGCATGACAAGTTTCAGAAAAAGAAACATTTTGAAAATAGTGATGTTGATAAAGAGAATTTTGAGAAAATGATAATAAACCATCCAACATGATGCCCTACGATGTATCAAGAGAAGTACAAAAAATGATAAAAAGTTATAAAATGAGGGCACATGTAGGGAGGAGAGTATTTTTGGCCCCAAGAGAAACAAGAAAGAAGCTTGGTACCAATGCTAAGGATGGAGGGGCAACCGCTGAAAGAGGCTCCACCAGAAGGTGGTTCCCTCATATTGTTTTTTTTTTTTTTTGCCATGCTGAGTGCACCCAGAGTTAATCGGCTAGCCAAGGGGACGAGACTATGGCCACAGTATCTCATCCTGGGTCGCAAGGACCGCGCAACCCTAGTATATGGGGGTAAGAGTATACATGGGCCCTAGTATGAGATAAAGACTATCGACATTTTTATTGATGATAATGTATTTTATGTCCTTTCTGTTTTTTTAAAAATATACTAGGAACATATGTAGTTATGAGTTCCAATTTTCAAAACAGGACAAGGACTAAAACTGCTTATGGTTGTAGATTTCACTTACTAGACCCCCTTTGGGCTCATCAGTTTTATTTATTGTTTTAGGTAAAGAGCATGCTGGAATAGGGGCATAATTAATTTTTCTAATAATTTGTATTAAACACTCTGATAGACCTTATACATCTTTGCAAAGCTTGTGCTGTAGAGAAAAAATGACAAATCCAGCCTTAACAGGTTGGGGATGTTACAAATAGGTAGTTTGAGAGTAATCCATGATTACCTTCACACTCCTAAAAGGACTAGAAGAACAATCTTCTTTCTCCTCTAAGTTTCATTGAGAAACCAAGATTGATACAATGCGAACTTCACCTACTTTTTTTCCTGCATTTGTTCATCTAAGTAGTAATAAGAACTAATTGATGTAATATAAAGGTAAAATAAAATTTGAATTTCCTTTTTTTTTAGACAAGAGTGAAGAAAGTTATTTAGCAATAATTTTGAAAATAGGTTGACTTTTTTTGTGGAAGTGAAAATAAGGAAAAATTGTTTGCCAAACGATGCCATAATCATGATGTTCTAGACAAGGGTGGAGTATGATTCATCTAAAGAAACAAGAACATCAGCACATCCCACTCCCATACTGATTTTGGATTCAACCCTTATCATTTTTTTATTTTTAATAAAAGCTAATTCAAAGGTTGATGACATTGGCACAATAGCCAAGTAATATGAAAGTGAGATAAAAGATGAGTATTTATATTACTCATGCTCTTAAATGCATAGAAAGAGTTTTAAACAAAGGAGATAATTTAATTGGTCAACTAATTATGTTATTTTTTTAGTAATGTTATATACCATATTTTTATCTCACAATGTGGACGTGGTAGTCCCAATTAACCTTTATATACATATATAACAAAGACTGATCCAAGGGTTAGTTGAAACTTGTACATTAACACTTAACAATATATGGTAATTACAGGATAAAAGTATAGTTTTTACAGATTGGCACATTAGCCAAGTAATATGAACGTGACATAGAAGATGAATATTTATATTACTCATGCTCTTAAATGCGTAGAAAGAGTTTTAAACAAAGGGGATAATTTAATTAGTCAACTAATTATGTTATTTTTTTTACTAATGTTATATACAACATTTTTATCTCTCAATGTTGACGTGATACTCCCAACTAACCTTATATATATATATATATATATATATATATATATCAATTCCTTTTTGTTATTATGATTACGTCAATGCCTTCAATAAATTCTTCCTTTTCCAAAATTCCAAATTTGACCACTCCTGGTTCTTGAGCTTTGATAAAGAATTTGGAGGCATTCTCCCTCTCTGGTTCTCCAATTGGTGGAAAAAATTCGGTTTTATTCCTGATATTCTTCCATTAAAAATTGTTGAAGCTTTTAAATCATTCAAAAATCTTTACCACACTGATGAATATGGGGCCAAATTTCCCCACACTCTCCATTTTGCTAAAAAATTCAAAGTACCCTGGATCATTAAGTGGCAGTATGTTATTCTTGATGACAAATTGGAACGGCATTGGTATTGTAAATGGTGGAATAACTACCCACGAACTGATCAATTGATTGACAATGTCAAGGCATTATCCCAGTTACCAAAAATCCATGCTCCTCTTCCTTCTAAACCATTAACCATTGGCAAACCTGCCCAATTGATAACCCCCAGTGCTTTCCTTTCTCCTCCCAAAGAGGTTGTTACCCCTACTACTTCTTCTTCTAGTTCTTCTAAGAAAAAATATTCGAAGAAAAAAGAGAAGAAGGAAATTTTAAAAGCATTACTTGTTTCTTTAGATGATAGCTCCAGTTCTGATGAAGATAAAAAACCCAATGACAATGACAAAAAATCAAATGCATCTTCTGAAGCAACCTTCAATCCCATTCGACAATGGCTTGGGAATTCTGGTTTTCTTGGAGACAGTGAAAATTATTACCCTAGACTTGAAGATTTATAACTTATTTGCCCTCCGTGGCACCATTGACAGATCACTTGCCCTTTGTGGCACTATTTGAACGGATCACTTGCCCTCCGTGGCCCTATTTGAACAGCTCATTTGCCCTCCGTGGCACCATTGATAACTTATTTGCCCTTCGTGGCACTATTGACAGCTCATTTGCCCTCCGTGGCACCAGACATCATTAAAATCTACTGAAGACATAATCCTGACACAGTACCTGCCGACACTACAGTACCTGCTACAGTGCCTGCCGACACTACAGTGTGCTACATGACCTATTTTTACTGTTTTATTTTCTGATGTAATTTTACTTTACCTGCTGGTCTGTCTATAAAAGGACGAGCCCCCTTCATTGTAAGGCAGAAGCTTTCAACCCAAACACCTTAAATCCCTCTGCCATTTGCCTGCTGCTTTCAACTTGTATTCCTTTCCGTTTTCAACTTGTAACTTCACCACTTCCAATTTACATTTCAATCTGTAAGTTCTCTTGTTAATCATTAATCAAATCTTTTGATATCCTTTCATTATCTATTTATTCCATTACTCTTTTATACGCTCCAATTTCGCGCTTACTCTGGAAAATCTTGCATCATGTTTATTTTAACTGTATATACCTCCTACATGGACGGTTATACCGCCTGCATGGAAGGTTTTACTGCTTGATGTCATTAATTTCCTCTTGGTTTTACTGCTTTATTTCATTAGTTTCCTCTTGGTATCAAAGCAGATTGAATCCAAGCCTTTGGCCTTTATGCCAGAAACTCCTATTGCCCTTCCAACTACTAACTCAGCCATTGCATTAACCAATCGTTTCTCTGCTTTTAATCCCGGCTCCCAGGTTACTTATTCCAGTGCTCTTGTTTCAGACTATGACCCTTTTGTTGTTGCTTCCCAAAGGACTGCGGCTCCTTTTATTAAATATGACAAATCCTCAGCCTATGTTATTCTTCCTCACTCTGAACATTTGTTCCACATTGAATTAAACAAATCCCACCTAAAATTTCCTGCTCAAATTGCTACTTCTTACTTTCCCCCAAATTTTCATTGGGTCCCTGAACATCCTCAGAAGACTCTTTCTTATTATACTAATATCTTGCTCCAAACAAATTCTGTCCATTTCAAACCAATTTTCTGCAAAACTGATCCCCAAAAACTCATTTACCACAGTGTCTATTTTGAGGAGACTTTCTCAGTATTCTTCTGATTCCAACATTCAAATGATTGAAAATTTTAATCCTGACCAAAGACTCCAAAGAATTTTTGATAAATCAAAGCCTATTAATCTTACAAAAAACTGGTATTCAAGACCCACTCCTCCTGATTTACAGTTTGAAAAAAGATTAGTTTCCTCTTGGTATCAGAGCCTTAAGAGTTGCTGATCCGTGTTTCCATTTGCTACCATCTTTTATTTTCTTTGATCTTTATCTCTTTCTCAGTTATAAACCAACCACCCCGTTAGGTAACGTCGGTTGATCTTTAAGTCCCGTCTTAAGCCTGGGTTTGGCGTCTTAGGGCATGGTGAAGGGTTAGTTTTAGCCAAGGGTATGTGTTGTGAGTTCTTGGAGAAGAGCCTATGATTAGAAGAAAGTTTTAGATTTTAGCTTTTGAAAATGTGGAGATCTAGTTCTTCCGTTAGCTCTAGGTCTTCGTTACCACCAGATGTTGTTAATTCTGAACATTTCTATGTTGAAGATGATAATTCCTTTAGTTTTGATAAATGGAATATTCCTAAACTTTCTCCTAATGAAGTTTACACTACCTCTTGGACTAAATCTATTTTTAGAGCTGAATACTCTATTAAAACTGTTGAACAAACATTTGCTATTTCTGGCAACAATGAAAAATTTCAATTGTTTGATAAAAAATTTATTAATGATTCTCTTACTAAAAGATATAAATTTCTGCATGTCGGATCTGTTCAAGTTGCTATTAAACCTTTGACTAGATTAGGCATCAATGCTTCTGTTTTATTATGCCTTCGTGATGCTAGATTTGTTGATTTTCAGACTAGTATTCTTGGTATGATTCAATCTTCTTTGTTTAATGGTCCTATTCATTTTGATACTTTCCCTAATTTAACTCTTGCTTTGAATGATATTCATATTCTTAAAGCATTAACTCTAAATGTATTAACTTCTGGTTATAATATGGAAGAAGGTAGCAGACCTCTTGCTATCATCTACCATATTTATTATAAGTTGTTAAAAACCAATCTAAATCCTCAGGCTATTATTAAGAATTCTGGTAGCTCTACTGTTTTGATCCAAAGCTCTACTCAAGACGCTAATATACGAACTCCTAGAATGATTCGATGGGATGAAATTAATCTTCCCTATGACTAGCTCTTGGAAAACGTATCTAAGCCTGCCCGAGTAGTAAATGATACCAGTAATCTTCATTATATCCAGCAGTATTTAGATGGATTTGTAAAAATTAGTTTTTCCGATTTGAATCTTACTAACAGAATTGAAAGGCCACTTTTAACCAATGAAAAAAGAAATTCTTTTGCTGGCTCAACCACTTCAGAAGGTCTCCGACGAAGAGACCAAGATATTGATAAATTTCTTGCTCAACCTGATTTAAAATTAAAAGGTGTTTCTAATGATTCTCAGGTTTCTTCTGCTTTTTACACTGTCAAGCAAACTCCTCCCACTACTCCGGCTGATGATGATGGAGAATAACAATCTCCATCCGCTTCAGATTTTAATGCTCCTCTCCCTCCTCCTCATCAGTTAAATGTCCTTCATGCTCCTCTTAAAGACTTCTTTTCCCAAATTGATTGGCCTGCTTTACAAAAAGATTTTCCTTCAAGAGAAAACCAACCACTACGACATTCCTATAGATCTACCTTTTCTGAAAAAGAAAGATCCATTATAAAAATCCATTGGACTGAAAAAATGATTGAAGAACAAAAACATATTCTATTTTTTGATTTTCTTCAAAATCATTACCCCAGCAATAATGTTTTAAATGTTGTTAAAAAATCTTTTGTTAAAGAAGATAAAACCTCTATTAAAGCTTCTCATCCTCCTCTTGAAAATTTATTGATCAAGACTTATGGCACTGACACAACTGTTACAGCTTCCCCTTTTAAAGCTCCTGACTCTGCCACTATTCATTGTGAAACCAAAAAAATAATTGAACAAAACAATTTCGTAAACCAATCTCTTCATATTATTGGCCAATAATTGGACCGGATTGAAGACAAAATTGATTTTCCTATTACTTCCAGTTGTAAAATTGAAAAACCCATCATTTCTCTTCCTGAAGAAAGAAAAAATCTTGGATTGAAAACCACTAATCAAAAAAATGTTGAGAGAATTGACAAAATGTTGAAAGATCTAAAAGCTAGTCAAGCTTCTGGATCTGGACAAGCCTGTGTTGTAAAAAAAAACACTAAAACATCTGATTCCGATGACTCTGAACTTTCCTATCTAATTTCCTGAGCTGCGAGGGATGCTCTCCCCATTCTTTTTCAGAAATTATTTTGTCAAAATAGACACTGTGGTAAAATATATATATATATATATATATATATATATATATATATATATATATAAGGGTTAGTTGAAACTTTGACATTAATAATGTTGGGACAGTTTCCGATATGGTGAACCCAAGGGGAATCCAAGCCAATCCTTTCTTCTCTGGTGCTACCTATCAAACCTACAAAACTAGAACACGCGTTAAGAGGATGCGCCGGAGGTGGTAGGTGTTGTGCAAATTTATTTAACTCGCAAGTGCACGAATCAATTGTAGTTTAATGGATTGCAAGTGCGAGGTCGATCCCACAGAGAATTGTATTTTTGAAAGAGCAATTTATATCTAAACTAATTAAATCCTAATCTAGTTCCAAAAGGGTTTTGATTTTTGAGTTTTGAAAATTAAAGGATAAACATAAACTAAATAAAATAAGTAAATCTAAGGATAAAGGTACTAAGGTTTGGGAATTCACACTCACCAAATCATAACAACATACTTTATGTTCATCAATATTAATCCGAAGTTCTCACAAATTAAATCATAAATATGTTTTACTATGCTTCAAAGAATTAATCAAAACCATCCCATGTATCCATTCATTGACCAAATCACAAAAGGAATCCAAATTTAATTGAAACACCAGATGTATCCGTAGAACAAATCACAAGGGATATCCAATTTTTATGAATCAAAAGCCAAGCAATCAATCATATGAAATTATCTCAAATCATCAAATGTATCCTTGAATCACAAGAGATATCCAAGAATTACTCCACACAATTGATTAGAAGTAAAACAATTGAAATATAAAACCCAATAAAATCAGAATAATAAAAACTTACATAAAAGTATTGATGTTCTTCATCGGTGAGGCTTCATCCCCAACCTTAGTTGGGAATTTAGCTCCACATAAAAAATAAAATCTAAACCTAAACCTAAACCTAAAGAAAAACTAAACAAAAGAATTTTGCTCTCTGGGATTGTGTATCTTTTCTTGAATGCAAAGAAGTCTATTTATAGGCTTAGGGAAGTCCTAGAAGCCCAAGTAAACCTAGATAATTCGAAAGTCTGTCTCCCAGTCAAAATAGAAGTCTGAAATCGGAATAGGATTCGTCCAGATTTGTGTCCTTTAATTGCGGGGCGATTTTGACATAGTAACTGTACGAATTACGAAAATCCTATTTCACAACAAATTGTATTATTTTGAGCTAGCTTTCCAATGCCGTTTGAATCACTTCAATCCGATATTTGAGCGGAGAGTTATGGTCAAAATACTAAGACATGTGCAGAATCTGAATTTGAATCCGATCCGAAATCTTATCCAATCTGAACTTTAATCTGATTTAACCTTTCCTTAGATTTGGTTAGACTTAACCACATCATCTAGGTCTTCTCAAAGTATGCTTTCTTCCAAACTTCACATTTTTCCCTTTAAAGCTGTAGTTTTTCTTCAATGACCTACAAAATACTAAAAACACAAAACTAACACAAAATATTAAATAACGACACAGCTAAAGGATTAACACAAGTAAATTAAGGGGTCCAAATATGCAATATTTGGCACACATCAAACACCCCCAAACTTAACTTTTGCTAGTCCCTTAGCAAAACAAAAAAAAAAATAAAATGAAAGCAAGAAACATAAATCCTCTTTCGTGGGAGAGACGATTGCATTTAGCATATGCAACAAGCCTTTTAAACCCCTA
This sequence comes from Corylus avellana, assembly GCF_901000735.1. Classification (NCBI taxonomy): domain Eukaryota; kingdom Viridiplantae; phylum Streptophyta; class Magnoliopsida; order Fagales; family Betulaceae; genus Corylus; species Corylus avellana. The sequence goes on along the minus strand of NC_081543.1, from coordinate 18,412,715 downwards.
GGCATCCCTAGTGGACGAGTGAAGTCTCGTGAGGGCTTAACAGGAATGATACCCACAAACATTGTGCACTATGTTGTTAACAAGAAAGAAGTTTCACATAAACCCTGGTTCTTATTCATGAGCAAACTTAAAAAGACAAACACCATCATAATAGTCAAAGGAAATCCAAAATCAAATTACTCATAAATGGACAATTGAGACCTCATATGTTTTGAAATGTGTAAAGTGTAATTAGCATACAATCATGAAGCTTTCTGCTTAAACTCAAGACAAGTTCCATAAAATTTGAAAGAATCCCTAACAAATGAAACAACCGAGGCAAGATATGCATTTTTTTTTTTTTTTTAATAGGCTTTGCAATGTCTAACTCCCTTAAGCTTTCTAATTGACTCATGTAACAAGTGTTAGGCCAATAACTCCCAAGCCAGGTGGCTTTAGGGCACTAGATGTAGAACATCTCTAAGGGCTTATTAACTTAAGTCAAAAAGGCTACGAAGTCAGATTAGCCATATCATAAATCAACACTGAACTTCACACCTTTTGACGTGAACACTCAATGCTTAACGAGGCAAGAGGTCCGGTTACGCAGTGAAAAACTCAACATGATCTTTATTTTCTTTTTCCTTCTCTTTTTTATTTATTTATTTATTTATTATTATTATTTTTTTTTTATATATATCTTGCAAGCCAATGGTTATTCATCAATAGGTCATCCAACAAATCTCAAAGAGAACAAGCTTAAGCTCAAACATCATACCTCACAGAAAACATGTTAATGTGCTCATAAAAATTTATTTCAAAACAAGTGAAATCTCTTTTACCCAAAAATAAGTCAAAGGACTCAGACTTTTAATGACATAATGATGATGTTCAACCCTTTAAGCAAGCTAATGAAATGCAAATCACAGTTATAGTTTAACTCAAACTTGACAACAACATAGCACAATTTTATTTTTTTTTCAAATTTTTTAACACAAAATGATAAATAAAAATAAACAAATAAGAACAAAAATAAATAGACAAAGTGTTTTTCCATACCCCCAAACTTGAATTACACATTGCCCTCAATGTGTAGTATAGAAATACATTACCGGAAATAAGGAAATCTGAGTGTGAACAAGGCCAGGGCATCCCCCAAACTTAAACACCAAAACACCTGTCAACAAAAACTAACAGCAATATTTTTTTTTTTTTCACAAAAACAAAACATCAAAAGATTAATTGCTGTTAGAAACAAAAACAAATAAAAAGAAATGCAATATAATGAAAAAGGAAAGAAAGAATTTGTGGAGTGAAGTGCAGAAAATAAACTGGAAGAGAAAACTTTACAGCGCTTTCCCCGATCATGCGGATGTCCAACCAATCCCTTCCACCCCTTCTTCTTCAAAACTTCATACCCCTCTGGAAGGAGATTTCGCCATCTTTTGTAGAATCTCTTACTTCGAAGGATCTTCTTAGGAAAGTGGTTCCTAGATTTGTGTGCTTGTGTGCACAAGTCTTTGAGTATCTTGACAAAAGATGGCTCTTTGATACATTCAGGCAATGAAGCTTTGGGCTCTTGATATGTCTTAAGATGGACAGTGATGCATGCCAGAGCTTCAGTACTCACTTCCATGTCACTGGGCAGCTTAGGATCCATTGGGAGTTCACCATTTTCATGGTGCTCAACTTGCTCAAAGTGCTCAACTTGCTCATCTTTCTCTTCCTCCTCTTTGTTATCCACAATTTCCTCACTCTCAAGTGTGATGGTGACTTGGGCATGCTCATGATAAGAATTTTCAGAATCATCCTCATCCATCATGTAGTGTCTTTCAGCCATCAGCTGACTTTGAAGCTCTTCTTCCTCTATTCTGTTGAAGTCAGCAACTAGATGACCGATCTGTCCTTCTATCTTGGTCATGGCTTGCTTAAGTTCTTGTATGTCTCTACCATTAGCCATGTTGGAATTCCTCAGCTCCTGTACAGCTTGATTGGTAAAACCTTTTAGCTCTTGTATAGCTTGGGAGTTGGAATTCTTGAGCTCTTGTATAGCTTGGGAGTTGGAATTCTTGAGCTCTTGTATAGCTTGGGAGTTGGACTGGTCGACTTTTTCTATTAGTGTTTTCATCATGGCTTCCAATGATGACTGTGGTGCAGGCTGTGGCACTTGAGTGGTAGACTGATAAATGAGAGGTTGAGCTTGATGATCGAACTGTGGATATTCTAAATGGTGCAATTCATCAAATTGGTGAGCATAATTTCCTGTAGCTTGAGCTGACCATGAGAAACCAGATTGGTTGCTCCAGTCCGAGTTATAACAATTGAAATTTGAATCAAACCCCAGGCTGGAGAAACTGGTGTTCATTTGTTCATATGAAAAGTTAGATCTAGCTGCTCTGATTTGGTATAATTTGTCCCATAAGTCATCGAGCTCAGCTCGCAGATCTGGACAATTGTTTTCCTCATGATAAGGATTGAAACAAAATGAACATGGTTTATGTGGGTAAAAATTTTGAGGATAGTTGGTAGGAGCTGATGTCCTATAACTAGGAGATGCATTAAAATCATTAAAATGAAAATTCATGCTTCCCCTCACTTTTTAGCATGCAGATATCCCACATAAAATATTAACCAATTTTTTTTTTTTTAAATAAAATAAACTAAAAGAACAGCTAACACAATAAAAAAAAAATGAAAATGAAAATTTAAAAACTCACAAAAAGGACCAAAAATAAATTTTTGGCAAAGATCTACGGAACTGCTGCTTTTGCTATGAGTGCGCTCGATCGCGCTGATGTGCGGAAGGTGCTGCGGCAGAACTGTAAAACAAGCCAAACAAAACAAAAAGCAACAAGAAAAATCTTTTTTTTTTTTCTTTTTTTTTTTTAAGTAATATGAATAAAACAAAACAAATTGCAGAAAAATAAAATCCTAATTATAACTAGTAGAAGAATAAAACTAATTTAGAAATAAATTGGTTTCAAAAATTGAACAATTCCCCGGCAACGGCGCCAAAAACTTGTTGTGCAAATTTATTTAACTCGCAAGTGCACGAATCGATTGTAGTTTTATGGATTGCAAGTGCGAGGTCGATCCCACAGAGAATTGTATTTTTGAAAGAGCAATTTATATCTAAACTAATTAAATCCTAATCTAGTTCCAAAAGGGTTTTTGATTTTTGAGTTTTGAAATTAAAAGATAAACATAAACTAAATAAAATAAGTAAATCTAAGGATAAAGGTACTAAGGTTTGGAAATTCACACTCACTAAATCATAACAACATACTTTATGTTCATCAATATTAATCCGAAGTTCTCACAAATTAAATCATAAATATGTTTTACTATGCTTCAAAGAATTAATCAAAACCATCCCATGTATCCATTCATTGACCAAATCACAAAAGGAATCCAAATTCAATTGAAACACCAGATGTATCCGTAGAACAAATAACAAGGGATATCCAATTTTTATGAGTTAAAAGCCAAGCAATCAATCATATGAAATTATCTCAAATCATCACATGTATCCTTGAATCACAAGAGATATCCAAGAATCACTCCATACAATTGATTAGAAGTAAAACAATTGAAATATAAAACCCAATAAAATCAGAATAATAAAAACTTACATAAAAGTATTGATGTTCTTCATCGGTGAGGCTTCATCCCCAACCTTAGTTGGGAATTTAGCTCCACATAAAAATAAAACATAAACTAAAGAAAACCTAAACTAAAAAGAGAAAAACTGTAGAATTTTGCTCTCTAGGATTGTGTCTATAGTCTTTAATGCAAAGAAGTCTATTTATAGGTTTAGGGAAGTCCTAGAAGCCCAAGTAAACTTAGATAATTCGGAGGTCTGTCTCCCAGTCAAAATAGAAGTCTGAAATCGGAATAGGATTCGTCCAGATTTGTGTCCTTTAATTGCGGGGCGATTTTGACATAGTAACTGTACGAATTACGAAAATCCTATTTCACAACAAATTGTAGTATTTTGAGCTAGCTTTCCAATGCCGTTTGAATCACTTCAATCCGATATTTGAGCGGAGAGTTATGGTCAAAATACTAAGACGTGTGCAGAATCTGAATTTGAATCCGATCCGAAATCTTATCCAATCTGAACTTTAATCTGATTTAACCTTTCCTTAGATTTGGTTAGACTTAACCACACAATCTAGGTCTTCTCAAAGTATGCTTTCTTCCAAACTTCGCATTTTTTCCTTTAAAGCTGCAGTTTTTCTTCAATGACCTACAAAACACTAAAAACACAAAACTAACACAAAATATTAAATAACGACACAGCTAAAGGATTAACTAATGTAAATAAAGGGGTCCAAATATGCAATATTTGGCACTTATCATTCTTCATTGGTGAGGCTTCATCCTCAACCTTAGTTGGGAATTAGCTCCACATAGAAATAAAATCTAAATCTAAACCTAAACGTAAACCTAAAGAAAAACTAAATTAAAGAGAAAAACTGTAGAATTTTGCTCTCTGGAATTGTATATTTTTCTTGAATGTAAAGAGGTCTATTTATAAGCTTAGGGAAGTCCTAGAAGCCTAGTAAACCTAGATAATTTGGAGGTCTGTCTCCCAGTCAAAATAGAAGTCTGAAATTGGAATAGGATTCGTCCAGATTTGTGTCCTTTTATTCTGAGGTGATTTTGGCATAGTAACCGTCCGAATTAGGAAAATCCTATTTCACAATGAACTATAGTATTTTGAGTTAGCTTTCCAATTCCGCTTGAATCACCTCAATCCAATACTAGAATGAAAAGTTATGGTCAAAATACTAAGACATGTGCAGAGTCTGAATTTGAATCCAATCCGATTTTGACTCCAATTAGAAAAATTTCTCTTTAATCCTTTCCTTGATTCGGTTAAAGTTAACCACATCATCTAGATCTTCTCAAAGTGTACTTTTTTTCCAAACTTGCATTTTTCCCTTTAAGGATGCAGTTTCTCTTTAACAACCTACAAAACACTAAAAACACAAAACTAATACAAAACATTAAATAACGACACAACTAAAGGATTAACTAATGTAAATAAAGGGGTCCAAATATGAAATATTTGGCACTTATCAAACACCCTCAAACTTACATTTTGCTAGTCCCTTAGCAAAACAAAACGAAAAATACAATGAAAGCAAGAAACATAAATCCTCTTTCGTGGGAGAGACGATTGCATTTTTTCGCATATGCAACAAGCCTTTTAAACCCCTAGGCATCCCTAAAGGACGAGTGAAGTCACGTGAGGGCTTAACATATACCCACAAACATTATAACACTATGTTGTTAACAAGAAAGAATTTTCAGATAAACCATGGTTCTTATTCATGAGCAAGCTTAAAATGACAAATACCATCATTTCAATCAAAAGGAAATCCAAAATCAACTCACTCATAAATGGACAATTGAGACCTCATATGTTCTAAAAAGTGTAAAGTGTAATTAGCATATAATCATGAAGCTTTCAGCTTAAACTCAAAACAAGTTCTGCAAAATTTGTAAGAATCCCTAATAGATGAAACAACCAAGGCAAGATATGTATTTTATTTTATTTTATTTTATTTTAAACAGGCTCTGCAATGTCTAACTCTCTTAAGCTTTATAATTGACCTATGTAACAAGTGTTAGGCCAATGACTCCCAAGTCAAATGGCTTTAGGGCACTAGATGTAGAACATTCCCAATGACTTATTAACTTAAGTCAAAAAGGCTACAAAGCTAGGCTAACCATATCATAAATCAATATTGAATTTCACACCTTTTGACACAAACACTCAATGCTTAATGAAGCAAGAGGTCTAGTTACTCAACGGAAAACTCAACATGATCTTTCTTTTCTTTTCTTTTTTCTTTTTTTGTTTTTGTTTTTGTTTTGTTTTGTTTTGTTTTTTTTTTTGTTTTTTTTTTTTTGTATCTTGCAAGCCAAGGTTATTCATCAATAGATCATCCACCAAATCTCAAAAGGAACATGATTAAGTTCAAATATCATGCCTCACAGAAAACATGCTAATGTGCTCATAATTTTTTTTTTTTTTCTCAAAACAAGTGAAATCTCATTTACCCAAAAGCAAGTCAAAGGACTCAGACTCCTAATTTCATAATAATGTGTTCAACCCTTTAAGCAAGCTAATGAAATGCAAATCACAATTACAGTTTAACTCAAACTTGACAATAACATAGCCCAATTTTTTATTTTATTTTTTCAAATTTTTTTAACACAAAATGACAAATAAAAGTAAACAAATAAGAACAAAAATAAACATACAAAGTGTTTTTCCATACCCCCAAACTTAAATTACACATTGCCTTCAATGTGTAGAATAGAAATACATTACCGAAAGTAAGGAAATCTGAGTGTGAACAAGGCCAGGGCGTCCCCCAAACTTAAACACCAAAACACCTGTCAACAAAAACTAACAGCAATATTTTTTTCACAGAAACAAAACTTCAAAAGATTAATTGCTATTAGAAACAAAAACAAAAATAAAAACAACATCTAATAAAAAAGAAAAAGGAAAGGAAGAATTTGTGGAGTGAAGTGCAGGAAATAAACTGGACGAGAAAACTTTACAGCGCTTCCCCCTATCATGCGGATGTCTAACCAATCCCTTCCACCCCTTCTTCTTCAAAACTCCATACCCCTCTGGAAGGATATTTCGCCATCTTATGTAGAATTGCTTTCTTCGAAGGATCTTCTTAGGAAAGTGGTTCCTAGATTTGTGTGCTTGTGTGCACAAGTCCTTGAGTATCTTGACATAAGATGGCTCTTTGAGACATTTAGGCGATGAAGCTTTGGATTCTTGATGTGGCGAGTTCAACCAGGAGTACCTTCCCAGACCCGTGTTGAAAGGACATGTAGTGGCAGACTTTGTGGCGGAGTTCATAGGAGTCCCAGAAGAGGAGACGGGCTGGTCAGAAGGACCATGGCTTGTCTATGTTGATGGTTCAGCGAACAAAAGAAATAGAGGGGCAGGAGTCGTACTCCAACCCCCAGTGGGCCCAGAGCTCAGATATGCGATCAAAATGGGTTTAAAAACCACAAAACAACGAGGTAAAATATGAAGCCGTATTGGCAAGACTCGCCATAACACTCGAGTTAGGCGTGCACAGTGTGGAGATGAGAATCGACTCCAGCGTAATTGAAGGACACATACAAGGCGAGTACGAAGCCAAAGAGGAGTGAATGCAGAGGTACTTAGTGAAGACCAAGGAGCTCATCGTGAAGCATGAGCAGTTTATCATCAAAAAGGTACCACGGTCCCAAAACGAATCCACAGATCAATTAGCCCGCCTGGCGTCGGCCTCGGATGCAGACTTAAACTCATCGAGATAGCAAGTCCATTGATGAGTGCCAAATATTGCATATTTGGGCCCCTTAATTTACATTAGTTAATCCTTTAGCCGTGTCATTATCTAATGTTTTGTTTTAGTTTTGTGTTTTTAGTATTTTGTAGGTTGTTGAAGAGAAATTGTATCTTTAAAGGAAAAAATGCAAAGTTTGAAAGAAAACACACTTTGAGAAGACCTAGATGATGTGGTTAAGTTTAACCCAATCATTCGCCTGATTCCTAAGTCATCAATCATTCCCGCGAAAGAGGTTGCACAAGCAAAAACAAAGTCAAGCTGGGCAAAAGACATAGTGCGATTCTTGGAAGATGGTACCCTCTCGGAAGATCGTAAGATGGCAAGGAAGCTCCGAATGAAGGCAGCAAGGTACACACTCGTCTGCGGGGAGTTGTATAAAAGGCGGTGGACTTTGCCTTTACTGAAGTATTTATCTGAGGAAGAAGGGGCCTACATACTGAAGGAAATCCATGAAAGAATCTGTGGTAGCCACGTGGCCGTTCGCGCAATGGGGGGTCGTCATTATTGGCCTACTCCCAACTGGGAAGGGAATAGTGAAGTTTGTAGTAGTGGCAGTGGACTACTTTACCAAATGGGTTGAGGCAGAAGCCCTTGCATGCATAACCACCCATAACATTACGCAATTCCTATGGAGGTCTGTGGTTACAAGGTACGGCATTCCGCACGCCTTCATCACTGATAACGGGAAGCAGTTTGACTACCAATCGTTCAGAGACTAGTGTGCAAAGCTGAAGATCAGGAACTTCTACTCATCCCCAGGGCGCTCTCAGGCCAATGGCCAAGTAGAAGCCATGAACAAAACCCTCTTTTGAATCACTAGAAAGAAATTGGAAGTCAAGAAAGTAGCATGGGCAGACGAGCTACCTGAAGCATTGTGGGCATACAGAATAACTAAGCAGACCCCAACGGGAGACGCACCCTTTGGGTTAATTTTCGGCAATGAAGTTGTTCTACCCGTTGAGATAGGGTCAACAAGCGTTTGGGTGCAATACTACGACCCCGTGCTGAATGACGAAGGCCTAAAGCTGTCCCTCGATTTATTGGAAGAGAGAAGGGAGAAGGCAAATATGACTATGGCAGCCTACCAGTGAAGGGTCTCCTAGTACTTCAACAAGTGGGTATGCCCTCGAAAATTCGAGGTAGGAGACTGGGTATTGCGCAAAGTAACAATAGCCACCAAGGATCCCGCCGAGGGCAAACTGGCCCCAAAGAGGGAGGGCCCGTATAGAGTAGTCGATAACTATAGGCCCAGGGCCTACAACCTAGAGGACGTGGAAGGGAAGCGACTACCACGACCATGGAGCGCCCATCACTTGAAGAAGTTCTACTAGTGATTTCTCACTGAAATAGCTTCATGCCATTTTCACTTTTTATGTCTGTAACTCGTTTAAGACTGCTATTTTGAATTATGTGATGAATGGCATGCCGATGTGGGCTATCCGTGGATTCTATTCTAGATGTTTACATCATCCCTTGTTTTCACTAATAAAATGCAGGCGGCTAGATGCTGGCCCTAAGGGTTCGACAACGCCCACGAAAAAGACAAAGTAAATGGCACCTCGCCAGAATGTAGTGCGCACATAATTCTGCATACTCGGAATAAGCATAGCCTAAGGCCAAGTCCTACCTCATCATGGCATAAGACTGCTATAAAAGCATATCCTTGCCAGGGCGAAAATACCCCTTATGGCCCAAGGCCAGGCCCCACCTCACCATGGCATAAGACTACTGTAAAAATACATCCTTGCCAAGGTAAAGAGACCCCTTGTGGTCCAAGGCCAGGTCCAACCTCACTGCGGCATTAGACTGCTAAAAGCATACCCTTGCCATGGCAAGAAGACCCGCTTCAATCCAAAACCAGGCCCTGCATCGCCGTGGTGCAGGAGTGCCATTGAACACACCAGCATCGCGACAAGAAACCCAAAGGTGCAGGCTACGTGCAAGGAGCCCACGCCTTGCCAAAGCACAAATCTAGCAGCCAAGCTCCAAGCTAGGACTGGATCGGCTAGGTGTCGTGCCTTTAAGTGGCAAACATTGGCACTATACAAGATGAACGTAGAAAAAGGGTTCGCCTTACAACCATTCGCCATGCATGGAAAACCTCACACTGATACAAAGAAGAAATAAGGACTTCGCGCTATCATTGATGCCAGGTATTTCTTTTCTTTTTACAAGATAAGAAAGCGCACACGTGCATACAAAAAAAAAAAAAAAAATCATGTGTCTAGGTGTCCTCCTCGCTATCTTCAGACTTGCACTGGAGGCCCAGTGACAAGATCCCCACTATCCAAGTTCGGGGAGTCAGGAAACTCCTCTTTGCCAATCTCTACGAGCTCCTCTATTGCCGTGGGGTCGACCAAATAATCTTCATCTTCAAATTCTGATAGCCGGCTGGTTGTTTGTCATCTTACATAAGGGCCCAAAAAGCCTCAAAGCCCCAATACCTTTCGCAGTTGAGAACGCAACTTCGGCGATAATGTAGCTTTCTGTTGCAGCTTTGTTCAGAGCCCAGCGATGAGAACATCTTGCTCCTTTATATCAATTTGAAGGCCCTCACAGGTCGCCCGCGAGCTCTTGGCCGCATCTAGAGCACTCCCACACATAACGCCAGATTTTACCAGAGCCTCCTCTTTTTCGGCAACCTCTGCGACATAGGAAGATTCTATCTTGGCTAAGGCTTCCTTCCTCTCATCATAACAAGTTCCACCCTTAAGCTTTCAACCTCTGAAGTGGCGAGGGACAGACGGTCGTCATGAACCGTAAAGATACAACCCAGTTTCGCAGTTTGCTACAGCAGGGGCCCATGAGAGCAGCACATGGATCTGCGATAACTTGCTCTCAGTCTCAGATTACTCGAAGTAGTAATATGAGAGTGAAAACAATGAGAATACTTACAAGGAAGTACTATTGCCACCATGCCTCCAGAAGATCCTTGCAAACAGTTGAAGCAACAGCAGGCTTGGCAGGGAAGGTTGCCATCAGAGCGGTGCATGGATCCGCGAGAAACCCTTTTGAAGCCCACCAGCTCGTCGATGTTGTAGGTTTGCTCCTGGGAGCCGCCAATTCTGGGGGTTCATCTGCCACCCTCTCTTCTTCGCATAAAAGTGTTCGGCTGTCCCCGATACTATGTGCATGTGGGTGCCCCGATTTGCGGGCGTCTGTTTCATTAAAGGCCTCATCAGCATCAATCTCCTCCACTAAAGGAGAGAGAGAGAGAGTTCATGGCAGTCTAGATGTCAGCCTCAGGCGGGGATAGGGAGTCGCCTAGTGCCTTCTTTGCTGCCCCAAGTTAAAGGCCCACGTCGATAGGGGGCGACCTACCAGCGGTATCCCCTGTGGGAGATCTGACTCGTTGGGTTGTAAATTCTTCTCCCCCAATGTTAGGGATAGCAACCTACTAGCAGGCCCAACATAGGACAAGGGTACGGCGTCGACCACCAACTCGGAATCGCCACCTGTTCTAGGAGCAATGAACTCGTGATAGTCCTCCTCTAAGGGCTGGGGGGTAGTCGCCCCCTCTCTGGATCCCGATCCAGCTTCAATATCCCCTGCCATGTCTCCAGGATTGACCGGAGATTGACCCAATTCAGGTGAATCCTCAAGGTCCACTACGGCGGTATCCCTTTTTGGCGAGGTAGCACCCGTCGTTGGAGTCACTTTCAATGGAGCACGGGGTTGAGGGGTATCCAAGTCAAGTCCTTCCCCTTAAGCCAACATCCCGCCAAATAGGTGAGAAGTAGATTCGAAGCCATACCTTTTCTCTAAACTGGTGTCACCGAGAGCCGCGTCTGCTCCTCTCTTTTTGACCAAGAGGGGCGAGTGAGCAAGAGCTGCCCCCCGGCTCGTAGTGCCCTTCCTCACAACGAAAGGAGCGCTAAGAGCTGAACTTCATTTGCCTTGGGGATAGCCTAGATAGATCTCCATATTTTCCTTAGTAATGAGGTTCTCCAAGCAAACCCCCTCAGGGTTATCCACCGCCCATTCACGAGCACACTC
>NC_081543.1:18392520-18401264 GCF_901000735.1 Corylus avellana | reverse complement strand
AGAATGATACCCACAAACATTGTGCACTATGTTGTTAACAAGAAAGAAGTTTCACATGAACCATGGTTCTTATTCATGAGCAAACTTAAAAAGACAAACACCATCATAATAGTCAAAAGGAAATCCAAAATCAAATTACTCATAAATGGACAATTGAGACCTCATATGTTCTAAAAAGTGTAAAGTGTAATTAGCATACAATCATGAAGCTTTCTGCTTAAACTTAAGACAAGTTCCATAAAATTTGAAAGAATCCCTAACAAATGAAACAACCGAGGCAAGATATGCATTTTTTTTTTTTAATAGGCTTTGCAATGTCTAACTCCCTTAAGCTTTCTAATTGACTCATGTAACAAGTGTTAGGCCAATGACTCCCAAGCCAGGTGGCTTTAGGGCACTAGATGTAGAACATCTCTAAGGGCTTATTAACTTAAGTCAAAAATGCTACGAAGTCAGATTAGCCATATCATAAATCAACACTGAACTTCACACCTTTTGACGCGAACACTCAATGCTTAACGAGGCAAGAGGTCCGGTTACTCAGTGAAAAACTCAACATGATCTTTATTTTCTTTTTCCTTCTCTTTTTTATTTATTTATTTTTTTTTTTTTATACATATATATATCTTGCAAGCCAATGGTTATTCATCAATAGGTCATCCAACAAATCTCAAAGAGAACAAGCTTAAGCTCAAACATCATACCTCACAGAAAACATGCTAATGTGCTCATAAAAATTTATCTTAAAACAAGTGAAATCTCTTTTACCCAAAAATAAGTCAAATGACTCAGACTTCAAATGACATAATGATGTGTTCAACGCTTTAAGCAAGCTAATGAAATGTAAACCATAGTCATAGCTTAACTCAATCTTGACAAAAACATAGCACAAAATTTTATTTTATTTTTTTCAAAATTTTTTTAACACAGAAAGACAAAAAATTAAACAAATAAAAACAAAAATAAATAGACAAAGTGTTTTTCCATACCCCCAAACTTGAATTACACATTGCCTTCAATGTGTAGTATAGAAATACATTACCGGAAGTAAGGAAATTGGAGTGTGAACAAGGCTAGGGCGTCCCCTAAATTTAAACACCAAGACACCTGTCAACAAAAACTAACAGCAATATTTTTTTCATAGAAACAAAACATCAAAAGATCAATTGTTGTTAGAAACTAAACAAATAAATAGAAATGCAATATAATAAAAAAAAAAAGAAAAAATTTGTGGAGTGAAGTGCAGAAAATAAACTGGAGGAGAAAACTTTACAGCGCTTTCCCCGATCATGCGGATGTCCAACCAATCCTTTCCACCCTTTCTTCTTCAAAACTTCATAGCCCTCTGGAAGGATGTTTCGCCATCTTATGTAGACTTGCTTGCTTCGATAGATCTTCTTAGAAAAGTGGTTCCTATATTTGTGTGCTTGTGTGCACAAGTCCTTGAATATCTTGACATAAGATGGCTCCTGATGTGCCTCAAGAGGGACAGTGATGCAGGCAGGAGCTTCAGTACTCACTTCCATGTCACTGGGCATATTAGGATTTGTTGGTGGCTCACTGTTCTCATGGTGCTCAACTTGCTCAGGGTGCTCAACTTGCTCCTCTTTCTTTTCCTCCTCTTTGTTATCCACAATTTTCCCACTCTCTAGTGTGATGGTGACTTGGGCATGCTTATGATAAGAATTTTCGGAATCATCCTCATCAATCATGTAATACCTTTCAGCCATTAGCTGACTTTGAAGCTCTTCTTCCTCTATTCTATTGAAGTCGGCAACTAGATGACCAATCTGTCCTTCTATCTTGGACATGGCCTGCTTAAGTTCTTGTATGTCTCTGCCATTAGCCATGTTGGAATTCCTCAGCTCCTGTACAGCTTGATTGGTAAAACCTTTTAGCTCTTGTATAGCTTGGGAGTTGGAATTCTTGAGCTCTTGTATAGCTTGGGAGTTGCTCATGGTAGCATTCTTCATATCTTGTATGTTCTTATCCATTGATTGCATGAATGCTTTCATCATGTCTTCCAGTGATGACTGTGGTGCAGGCACTTGAGTGGTAGACTGATAAATAGGAGGTTGAGCTTGATGATCGAACTGTGGATATTCTGAATGATGCAATTCATCAAATTGGTGAGCATAATTTCCTGTAGCCTGAGCTGATCCTGAGAAATCAAATTGGTTGCTCCAGTCCGGGTTATAACAATTGAAATTTGAATCAAACCCCGGGCTAGAGAAACCGGTGTTCATTTGTTCATATGAAAAGTTAGATCTAGTTGCTCTGATTTGGTCTAATTTGTCCCATAAGTCGTTGAGCTCAGCTCACAGATCTGGACAATTGTTCTCCTCATGATAAGGATTGAAACAAAATGAACATGGTTTAGGTGGGTAAACATTTTGAGGGTAGTTGGTAGGAGCTGGTGTCCTACAACTAGGAGAGGCATTAAAATCATTAAAATGAAAATTCATGCTTCTCCTCACTTTTTAGCATCCAAATATCCCACATAAAACATTAACCAATTTTTTTTTTTTTTTTTTAAATAAAATAAACTAAAAGAACAGCTAACACAATAAAAAAAAATGAAAACTAAAATTTAAAAACTCACAAAAAGGACCAAAAGTAAATTTTTGGCAAAGATCTACGGAACTGCTGCTTTTGCTATGAGTGCGCTCGATCGCGCAGATGTGCGGAAGGTGCTGCGGCAGAACTGTAAAACAAGCCAAACAAAACAAAAAACAACAAGAAATTTTTTTTTTTTTTTTTTTATTAGTAACACGAATAAAACAAAACAAATTGCAGAAAAATAAAATCCTAATTATAACTAGTAGAAGAATAAAACTAATTTAGAAATAAATTGGTTTAAAAAATTGAACAATTACCCGGCAACGGCGCCAAAAACTTGTTGTGCAAATTTATTTAACTCGCAAGTGCACGAATCAATTGTAGTTTAATGGATTGCAAGTGCGAGGTCGATCCCACAGAGAATTGTATTTTTGAAAGAGCAATTTATATCTAAACTAATTAAATCATAATCTAGTTCCAAAAGGGTTTTGATTTTTGAGTTTTGAAAATTAAAGGATAAACATAAACTAAATAGAATAAGTAAATCTAAGGATAAAGGTACTAAGGTTTGGGAATTCACACTCACCAAATCATAACAACATACTTTATGTTCATCAATATTAATCCGAAGTTCTCACAAATTAAATCATAAATATGTTTTACTATGCTTCAAAGAATTAATCAAAACCATTCAATGTATCCATTCATTGACCAAATCACAAAAGGAATCCAAATTTAATTGAAACACCAGATGTATCCGTAGAACAAATCACAAGGGATATCCAATTTTTATGAGTTAAAAGCCAAGCAATCAATCATATGAAATTATCTCAAATCATCAAATGTATCCTTGAATCACAAGAGATATCCAAGAATTACTCCACACAATTGATTAGAAGTAAAACAATTGAAATATAAAACCCAATAAAATCAGAATAATAAAAACTTACATAAAAGTATTGATGTTCTTCATCGGTGAGGCTTCATCCCCAACCTTAGTTGGGAATTTAGCTCCACATAAAAATAAAACCTAAACTAAAGAAAACCTAAACTAAAAAGATAAAAACTGTAGAATTTTGCTCTCTAGGATTGTGTATATTTTCTTGAATACAAAGAAGTCTATTTATAGGCTTAGGGAAATCCTAGAAGCCCAAGTAAACCTAGATAATTCGGAAGTCTGTCTCCCAGTCAAAATAGAAGTCTGAAATCGGACTAGGATTCGTCCAAATTTGTGTCTCTTAATTGCGGGGCGATTTTGACATAGAAACCGTCCGAATTACGAAAATCCTATTTCACAACAAATTGTAGTATTTTGAGCTAGCTTTCCGATGCCGTTTGAATCACTTCAATCCGATATTTGAGCGGAGAGTTATGGTTAAATTACAAAGACGTGTGCAGAATCTGAATTTGAATCCGATCCGAAATCTTATCCAATTTAAACTTTAATCTGATTTAACCTTTCCTTAGATTTGGTTAGACTTAACCACACAATCTAGGTCTTCTCAAAGTATGCTTTCTTCCAAACTTCGCATTTTTCCCTTTAAAGCTGCAGTTTTTCTTCAATGACCTACAAAACACTAAAAACACAAAACTAACACAAAATATTAAATAACGACACAACTAAAGGATTAACTAATGTAAATAAAGGGGTCTAAATATGCAATATTTGGCACTTATCAGTAGGCGGTTCCTCCTCCGATGCTTAAGTCAATGTTTGTGAAGATTTAATATAGAGCTTAGAGTCCCCCTTGCGTACCTCTAAAGTGAGATCTTTATAGTTGATTATGCGGAGGTGGCTATGATGACTGGGCGGAGGATCCAAGATTTGGGCGTAATGGCTGGTAGAGTTAATATTCGTGTCTCCCGTCATTATGATCGATAAGAGTCCGTTACCTACATTGATCAGATTCCGAGGATGGCGCGTAACTGTTAAAGGTCCTTTATAAGCAGATCATAATCGTTCCGATGATCTTGCCATGTGTGAGTTGTCCATACAGCCGAGTTTTATCTTGACTGTAATAGATGCACCTGGATGGTAGGTGGGGAAGATTCGTTGTGGTAGAGGGATGGATGGATCCTCAGTCGACCGAGAGTGTAACAATCGACGTCGCATTTGCTGTTTCATGCTGGGTCGCATTCATAGGGCCCATTCGGATGTATCGAGCATTTTTGGAATGTTGGGCTTCTAACCCATGGGCCCAAGTGATGGGTTTATGTGTAATAGTTACCCCCCGAATTCCTTCTGCCGAGACTTCAGGAGGAGAGAATTCAAACTTTCGATCTTCTTATAGCGTTCCTTCCTCGGGGATTGTCTGTTCAAGTGCCGTACTCTAATCGGCTCCTTTCAGTTGTTGTTCTTAGCATTTTAACCATTTATGGAGCCTGACATTTATGCGCCCCTGATATTCATCAATCTGTTGCACTTTTTCGTATCCTCAAATTTTTTGTCTTTATCCGTGTGAATGCACTGTTGTCTTGCCCACGTATCCCTCTAAGCGTGGTTCGCGGATGGAAGCAAGAATCAATAAAACAGGTGTCGCTCCGTTAGTGATACTGGTGTGGCGTTTCCTGAAAGGAAAGACTACTTAAGTCTCTTCGGTTCAGGCGTGACTGTAGGCTCATGATGTTTCCGTATTAAATGCCCTATGCTTTGCCGTAGGTTTCCCCTTTTATAAAGATTTTCCATAGACTCCCAATGCTTAAATCTTACAAATCCACATTCATCTTATCGGAGTTCAGTGCCTTCTGATTCTCTTGTGATCATGTCTTCACAAAAGCTTCCAACAAATGCTAGCAAAACTACCGAGGAGTAGCCGCTAGAGATTCCTCTGCTTCGCCGCTCCGACGGTTCTTCTGCCAGAGTGCGTCCGGTTGGCGAAGCGTCTTCTTCATCCTTACAATTGGATTTCCCTTGTTGGTAAAGATCCTATTTTTCGTTGGAGGACGAGAGGGTGCTCCGCCATAATTACGACATTCCTTCGTCAATTTCTCTGCATTTTCCAGATGGCTCTACTTGAATGGTCGACGGTCCTGGAGACTTATGCGTACACGAATGTATGTTTGTGGTAGGGGTTTGTCTGCCCTTTTCTCCCCTAGTGAGGGAGATGTTATCTTTCTTGGGAGTAGCTCCTATACAACTGATGCCAAATGGTTGGCATTATTTTCTGGCTACGCTTCTGTTGTGACCTTTCATATTCCCGAGGAAGACCCTGTCGATCCCGGAGTTTCTGAACATATATGGTCCCCATTTTTATCCTACTTCCGAAACTGTAACATTCATGGTTCATGGGAAGAACCAATTTATCGAGCTCGGGAAAACATACTCCAATAATAAGCATTGGGTGGAGTAGTTCTTCTACATATCTGGAGCTTGGGAGGCATCGACGTCCGAGGTTCTGCCTTTGCAGCATTCCGTGCCCCGAGAATGGGGTACCTCCCGAGAGAGCTGTAAGTGTTCAAGGTTTTTATTTTTAATTTTATTTTGCATGCTTAAAATGTTCTTATTTCCTTTTTCTTGGTAGGGAAAGAATGCCCTATATTGGATTCGAAGCAGCATGGTCGAGTCGATTACATCCTTGAGTACTCTCAGCTTCTTGAGAACGCGGACCAAATGCTTTTTGAAAACATCGTTACTGACTCCGCTTTACGAGAACATCTGGGGTACCAGATTTTGGATGACAAGGTCGTCTGGGATCATTAAGGGAATCCCAAAAGGTCAAATCCGTCTAGCGACAAAGCGATTCTGAACTCGCCTGCTTGGCCCGCAAGCAAAAAGAGTCGAGCACATAAGAATGTTTCCTACTCGGGCAAGCTGATCGGTGCTGCGATTACTGCTCTGAGAGATTCGGACTTGGCTCCTAAGTCTTCACGCCCCCGAGTTCAAGGTTTGGTTTTGCCAATTTCAGTTGCCGAGACGAGAGTGTCGGTGTACAAGAGAAAAGCTGACAAGGGCAAGGCGCCCCTAAAGCCGCTTTCGAAGAAAGGGAGTGTGGACAAGTCTAGAGAACTTCTGGACGTGTTATCTTCCATTCAATCAGATTCTGTTCCGATAACTTTCGGTCCACCTCGCAGCTCGGATGAGGCTTCAAAGCCTATTTCTTCATTAGCGAAGGCAGCTCCTCTCTATGTAGTTCCTTTGGATGCGTGGCCTCGGGAGCCGGGAGAGCCAACGGCCACTCGGCGAGAGACCCGCGTTCCGTCTTCTCCCGAGGATAGACCTATGGACCCCCCGACTAAACCATCCAACCAGGCTCCCGTGTATCGAGGGCAGCCGCTTAGGGGGCATTCTGAAAGAGTTCGCCAATAATCCGGTCATTGGCCACAGGTTTGGGTGGGAACCCTTTGTCGGTCGTCACCAGGTTGCTTCCAGCGGATTATACACAAGGAGAGGATTGGCTTACTCCAGAGATGTTTGTTGATAAGTTGATCCATTGTCATTACTCGGTGAGTTATTTGCACTTCATTTTTCGAATATCTTCGTTATTTTGGATGTAAATTTTTTTTCTTGTGTAGTGCTCCACCCTCATTGCGGGTTGGTACAAAGAATTCCAGGAAAGCCAGCGGGAGTATGCTGATGAGAGAGCCACTCTTCAGGACATGGTCTGGAAAATGAGCAACTGACTAGAGGCCTTTGGTTCTTAGGATCCTAAATCTGAAGTGGAGAATCTTCATCTTTCAAGAACAAATTGAGGCTCAATGAATCGAAATCGGCCAATGTTAACCTCCAGATGCGCCTATATATTGCTGACCAGAAAAACCAGGAGTTAGAAGAACGTGTCGAGGGGGCGGAGCTCATGGTTGCTCAATCGGCTGCGGAGAATGAAAAAATCATAGAGGAGCTTCATCAAATTTGGGTTTCCGAATAGGGTTTCCAGAAACTTTATGAGACGCTTGTGGGTCAGTTATCCCAGTCGGAAGACATTCGCGAGAAGCTTGTAGGTGATTTGGAAACCTCCCAAGCCAGGTGTAATCAATTTTGCCAAGGGTACCGTTACTGGAAAGCTAAAGCGGTCTATTATCTTGTGGAGCTGTCGTTTGCGGAGCTATCGTTTGTTCCCTCGCAGATTTCATTGGGGCTTTGAGAATCATCGGTGTCTAACCATCCGTAGGGATCAGTTTGACATTGACCCTGCCATAGTGGAATCAAATTTCTTGGAGGTACCTACTGCTGCTGTTGACGAGATGGTTGATGTAGGTAGAGAATTGATTCTTGATGCTCCAGAAATCAACGTGCATGGCTTCCGATCGGCAGTGAACTTACCCCCCGAGCCTTTCGGTCTAGAGATCGTTATAGATGATGATGCTGATGATGTGGGAGCGGCTCCTCATACTTAAATTTCTTCTTATTGTTGCTTGCATTGTATATATTTGAACTACTTTTGAACTTTGAACTTGGATGTTTCTGGATACCTTCTGAATGTCTTTTGATACTCTGAATGCCTTTTTTTGATATTTCCAGATTTTTTATATTTTCAGATAATTTCTTAATGATTTTGAGTGTCTTTATTGCTATATTCTGTGGTCGGGTGTTCTATCCCCCATGGCCGAGGATTAAAATGTAATTTGAAACCTCGGTCATTAACTTCTTCAGGGACCTTTCGGTATCTATCGTTTCAGATTTTGGAGGTCATCATTATCTTGCACGACCTTCCATGGCGGGACACGTGTAGCACTATCGTTCGAATTTTAGGCTGCAACATTGGATTTCCTAGGCGGTTCTGCGTAGGACGTCTTCTCGCGTTTAAGATCACTTGTTATTATCTAGAGGCTTTGTGCTATAAATATCCCTTTTGGGCATAAGGTATTTTCACTTAACTGACTTCGACTTTTCTCTTGCTTTGATTTATTTCTTCATGGCTTCGGTTTCTTCATTTGGGAGTTTGCGGAGATGGAGTTGTTGGCTGCTTCTGCCACCTATGCTCCTCTTGGGGATGTTGCCTTCTCGTCCTGTCCACCATCTGAGCGGCTTCATTCTCGTGTTCCTCGCAGTTCTGAGGCAGAAATTGCCGAACTACGCTTGTTGTTGGAGGCACGGGAATAGTGCTTGGCGGACCACTCCAACCAGCTAGCAAAGTTGACGGCTGATGTTGAAGTGAAGGACTATCAGATAGCCTGGAAAGATCGGTAGCTGGAGTCATGAGACCGGCGGATCTCGAATCTCAAGGCTTATCTCGATAGTATTCATG
>NC_081543.1:18327910-18392420 GCF_901000735.1 Corylus avellana | reverse complement strand
GATTTCCCTTGTTGGTAAAGATCCTATTTTTCGTTGGAGGACGAGAGGGTGCTCCGCCATAATTACGACATTCCTTCGTCAATTTCTCTGCATTTTCCAGATGGCTCTACTTGAATGGTCGACGGTCCTGGAGACTTATGCGTACACGAATGTATGTTTGTGGTAGGGGTTTGTCTGCCCTTTTCTCCCCTAGTGAGGGAGATGTTATCTTTCTTGGGAGTAGCTCCTATACAACTGATGCCAAATGGTTGGCATTATTTTCTGGCTACGCTTCTGTTGTGACCTTTCATATTCCCGAGGAAGACCCTGTCGATCCCGGAGTTTCTGAACATATATGGTCCCCATTTTTATCCTACTTCCGAAACTGTAACATTCATGGTTCATGGGAAGAACCAATTTATCGAGCTCGGGAAAACATACTCCAATAATAAGCATTGGGTGGAGTAGTTCTTCTACATATCTGGAGCTTGGGAGGCATCGACGTCCGAGGTTCTGCCTTTGCAGCATTCCGTGCCCCGAGAATGGGGTACCTCCCGAGAGAGCTGTAAGTGTTCAAGGTTTTTATTTTTAATTTTATTTTGCATGCTTAAAATGTTCTTATTTCCTTTTTCTTGGTAGGGAAAGAATGCCCTATATTGGATTCGAAGCAGCATGGTCGAGTCGATTACATCCTTGAGTACTCTCAGCTTCTTGAGAACGCGGACCAAATGCTTTTTGAAAACATCGTTACTGACTCCGCTTTACGAGAACATCTGGGGTACCAGATTTTGGATGACAAGGTCGTCTGGGATCATTAAGGGAATCCCAAAAGGTCAAATCCGTCTAGCGACAAAGCGATTCTGAACTCGCCTGCTTGGCCCGCAAGCAAAAAGAGTCGAGCACATAAGAATGTTTCCTACTCGGGCAAGCTGATCGGTGCTGCGATTACTGCTCTGAGAGATTCGGACTTGGCTCCTAAGTCTTCACGCCCCCGAGTTCAAGGTTTGGTTTTGCCAATTTCAGTTGCCGAGACGAGAGTGTCGGTGTACAAGAGAAAAGCTGACAAGGGCAAGGCGCCCCTAAAGCCGCTTTCGAAGAAAGGGAGTGTGGACAAGTCTAGAGAACTTCTGGACGTGTTATCTTCCATTCAATCAGATTCTGTTCCGATAACTTTCGGTCCACCTCGCAGCTCGGATGAGGCTTCAAAGCCTATTTCTTCATTAGCGAAGGCAGCTCCTCTCTATGTAGTTCCTTTGGATGCGTGGCCTCGGGAGCCGGGAGAGCCAACGGCCACTCGGCGAGAGACCCGCGTTCCGTCTTCTCCCGAGGATAGACCTATGGACCCCCCGACTAAACCATCCAACCAGGCTCCCGTGTATCGAGGGCAGCCGCTTAGGGGGCATTCTGAAAGAGTTCGCCAATAATCCGGTCATTGGCCACAGGTTTGGGTGGGAACCCTTTGTCGGTCGTCACCAGGTTGCTTCCAGCGGATTATACACAAGGAGAGGATTGGCTTACTCCAGAGATGTTTGTTGATAAGTTGATCCATTGTCATTACTCGGTGAGTTATTTGCACTTCATTTTTCGAATATCTTCGTTATTTTGGATGTAAATTTTTTTTCTTGTGTAGTGCTCCACCCTCATTGCGGGTTGGTACAAAGAATTCCAGGAAAGCCAGCGGGAGTATGCTGATGAGAGAGCCACTCTTCAGGACATGGTCTGGAAAATGAGCAACTGACTAGAGGCCTTTGGTTCTTAGGATCCTAAATCTGAAGTGGAGAATCTTCATCTTTCAAGAACAAATTGAGGCTCAATGAATCGAAATCGGCCAATGTTAACCTCCAGATGCGCCTATATATTGCTGACCAGAAAAACCAGGAGTTAGAAGAACGTGTCGAGGGGGCGGAGCTCATGGTTGCTCAATCGGCTGCGGAGAATGAAAAAATCATAGAGGAGCTTCATCAAATTTGGGTTTCCGAATAGGGTTTCCAGAAACTTTATGAGACGCTTGTGGGTCAGTTATCCCAGTCGGAAGACATTCGCGAGAAGCTTGTAGGTGATTTGGAAACCTCCCAAGCCAGGTGTAATCAATTTTGCCAAGGGTACCGTTACTGGAAAGCTAAAGCGGTCTATTATCTTGTGGAGCTGTCGTTTGCGGAGCTATCGTTTGTTCCCTCGCAGATTTCATTGGGGCTTTGAGAATCATCGGTGTCTAACCATCCGTAGGGATCAGTTTGACATTGACCCTGCCATAGTGGAATCAAATTTCTTGGAGGTACCTACTGCTGCTGTTGACGAGATGGTTGATGTAGGTAGAGAATTGATTCTTGATGCTCCAGAAATCAACGTGCATGGCTTCCGATCGGCAGTGAACTTACCCCCCGAGCCTTTCGGTCTAGAGATCGTTATAGATGATGATGCTGATGATGTGGGAGCGGCTCCTCATACTTAAATTTCTTCTTATTGTTGCTTGCATTGTATATATTTGAACTACTTTTGAACTTTGAACTTGGATGTTTCTGGATACCTTCTGAATGTCTTTTGATACTCTGAATGCCTTTTTTTGATATTTCCAGATTTTTTATATTTTCAGATAATTTCTTAATGATTTTGAGTGTCTTTATTGCTATATTCTGTGGTCGGGTGTTCTATCCCCCATGGCCGAGGATTAAAATGTAATTTGAAACCTCGGTCATTAACTTCTTCAGGGACCTTTCGGTATCTATCGTTTCAGATTTTGGAGGTCATCATTATCTTGCACGACCTTCCATGGCGGGACACGTGTAGCACTATCGTTCGAATTTTAGGCTGCAACATTGGATTTCCTAGGCGGTTCTGCGTAGGACGTCTTCTCGCGTTTAAGATCACTTGTTATTATCTAGAGGCTTTGTGCTATAAATATCCCTTTTGGGCATAAGGTATTTTCACTTAACTGACTTCGACTTTTCTCTTGCTTTGATTTATTTCTTCATGGCTTCGGTTTCTTCATTTGGGAGTTTGCGGAGATGGAGTTGTTGGCTGCTTCTGCCACCTATGCTCCTCTTGGGGATGTTGCCTTCTCGTCCTGTCCACCATCTGAGCGGCTTCATTCTCGTGTTCCTCGCAGTTCTGAGGCAGAAATTGCCGAACTACGCTTGTTGTTGGAGGCACGGGAATAGTGCTTGGCGGACCACTCCAACCAGCTAGCAAAGTTGACGGCTGATGTTGAAGTGAAGGACTATCAGATAGCCTGGAAAGATCGGTAGCTGGAGTCATGAGACCGGCGGATCTCGAATCTCAAGGCTTATCTCGATAGTATTCATGAGAACAGACGGAAGAAAGCCTCCAATTTTTATTCTGCCACTCGGTTGTTTCTGCAGGAGGAGGAGAAGTGCTGGAGACTTCGTAGAAAATACTGGTTCTGGAAGGCTAGGACTCTTAAGAAAAATGGTCCATCAAGTAAAGGTCACCGAGAATAGCCTTCGATATAAACGACAATGGCCTGTCAAAGGCCTTAAATTTTTTGTTCATCATATTCCAGAGTGTTGACCCAAATGCGATTCTTTATACAACGTCCTTTTGGATGTAGAGTACCAGGTTGAGTCTGGATGTGATGCTTTTGATGTAGTTGGGTTTGTATGCGGTGATAACAGCCGAATGTCTTTGGCTAAGTTTGTTGTAGCTTGATTTTTTGTGTAATGGCTTTGACTCGATCTTTTATGACTGTTGTAATTGAATCTTTTGTAATGAAAAAGTCTTTAAGGAAATGTTTACCTTGGATTCTGTTGATGTGCTACATGCTGCTTTTCCGTCTCGGTCTTTGCTGGAGTTGTTTGATGAATTCTTTTCTTGGTGTTGTTTGTTTGTTTGGCTTGGATTGCCTAGTTGTGTCCATGTGTTTGAGGAGTTTCGCTTACTCCTATTTCGAGGAAAGGGGATTTTTTTTGTTAAGGGTTTACTCCCTTGTTTCCGAGACGAGGGAATTTTTTAGCGCTAAGGGTTTACTCTATTGTTTCCGAGACGAGGGATTTTTTTCGCTAAGGGTTTACTCCCTTGTTTCCGAGACGAGGGATTTTTTTTTTGCTAAAGGTTTACTCCCTTGTTTTCAAGATGTGGGATTTTTTTTTGCTAAGGGTTTACTCCCTTGTTTCCGAGACTATTGCAAGACAGGGAATTTATGATGCAGTGTAGGATTGTGGTAAACAAAAAAAACAACAAGTAGAAGGGATAAATATTCTTAAGATTGTGAGACTATCACAAGAATCTAAGAAATCTTCTTAAAAACTAGAGCCTATCTAGGGTTTAAGGAAAAAACACAAAGAGACTCAACTCTTAGTATTCTTATTTAACAAAACTCAATAATAATCATAAACTGCATTCTTAGGGCTCTAAGCATCTATTTATCGCCCCAAGACTCCTAATTCTAAGATAAAAATGAAATAAAGTTAGTTTAGAAGTCTACAAAAGACAACTAAACCAAATAAAAGACTAACAAAGAAACCTATTTCAAATAAAAGACCGAAAGATAAGATAGAATAAAAGACTAACAAAGAAACCTAATAAAAGACTGAAAGATAAAATAAGCCTTGAATTCCAATCTACATCATCCTCCCGAGGTTGGAGAGAATTCGCCCTCGAATTTAGACTGCCTTTTCCACGGTCCTTCAGGTGCCCTATCAACTCATTCCATTCTCCATTCCCTAAGATCAGAGACAATGCAACACCCCAGAATAAGCATGACGCTCTTTATCTCCGAAATATCTTGATGGTTGTTGCGAAGGCCCCACACACCACTTGGCAATTCTTCGGATTTGCCGTACTTCTCCCTTCCACATGCCATGAAAATCTTCAAATAACTAGCAACAACCTTGTCACTTTTTGATAGAATATTCCCCTCCGCCAAAATAGATCTCATCACAAATTTGGTTAGAAGAATTTGACAAAATAGCAGCTATCATAATGAAATCAACATAGTCAATTGGCTCAACACTAAAATCAAAGACTTTATCTTCGGGGCTCTTATCAGGCACATGATATTTAGAATTGTGGTCAAAAAGTGCAAAACTATCCGAAAAATTTACCTCTTCCAAGGGTTCCTCTTCTTCATAAAAAATTGCGATACTCTCTAAAAGGTTTACCTCTTCCACTTGTTTCCCCAATTCTTCAAGCTTTTTAGGACTCTTGATGTCGTGCAGATGATTAGTAACATTAGTCCCCGGTACCAAATCAAGTTGAGGTTGAATGTCTCGCAATGATGGCATCGCTTTCGATAATTCTGCTCTGACTATGTCGACACATCTCCCCAACTCTCCCTTGATGCCGCTTTCCTTGTCCATCTACTCATGCTTGGCTACAAAGGATTGACCATCTCCTTGTGAAGGTTTTGGCTTCGGCCATGGGCTATGTAGCAATGTCAATTTGGTTTTACCAAACATGAAGCCGTACGTGTTCTTTGTTTCATCATGGATAGCAGCTCTATCATATTTCCATAGCTTTCCCAACAAAAGGTGACACGTATCCATGTCGATCACATCACACCACACATGATCCACATATTTAGCTCCAATAGAAAAAGACACTAGATAACGTTTAGAAATCGTTACCTCGTTTCCTTTCGTGAGCCATTCCAACCGATAGGGAGTAGGATGTCTCTTGGTCTCAAGCCCTAGCTTCTTAACCGCTTCCTCCGAGACTACATTCATACCACTCCTTGGATCGATGACAAGCTTGGCCACCTTGCCTCCCATGGTGCATGTAGTCTGAAATTGTCGATACGTACCACCAATGTATCAGGACACCGATTGATGTTTGACCTCCGCCATCTCCCAAGACACATTTTTTTTTTTGTAGGAATTTTTTATTTTTCCTTTTTGGGTGTTGAGCTTGATGCCTACATCCTGTGATATAGAATGGGCTTGTGCTGTTGGAAATTCCTTCCGCACTCCGCGCCCCGCATAAGGATTGCCAGGTTCACCCTCGACGATAAATTTGTCTTCCACCCCTGCGTATCTCAGTTTTGGTTGATGACGACGAACGCTCGGACCATCCATGTCGGCCAAGTGATCGGTAGGGACCCCATGTTGGGTGCGCGCACGCCATTCCTTCCACATGGTTAGACCACCAAACCTTTCCTCCATGTGTTGTAAACGAATCACCGACTACTCCTTACATGCTGTCTCCATGCGCACGTGCACCTTATTCATGTCTGCCAGATGGTCGCTCTTCCCCATTCATGGAAAGAAAACTGGAGCTCTGATACCAACTGATGCATCGTACGATTGTGGTGAACAAGAAAAATAGCAAGTAGAAGGGATAAATATTCCTAAGATTGTGAGACTATCACAAGAATCTAAGAAATCTTCTTAAAAACTAGAACCTACCTAGGGTTTAAGGAAAAAACACAGAGAAACTCAACTCTTAGTATTCTTATTTAACAAAACTCAATAATAATCATAAACTGCATTCTTAGGGCTCTAAGCGTCTATTTATAGTCCCAAGACTCCTAGTCCTAAGATAACAATGAAATATAGTTTAGAAGTCTACAAAAGACAACTAAACCAAATAAAAGACTAACAAAGAAATCTAATTCAAATAAAAGACTGAAAGATAAGATAAAATAAAAGACTAACAAAGAAACCTAATAAAAGACTGAAAGATAAGATAGAATAAAAGACTAACAAAGAAACCTAATAAAAGACTGAAAGATAAGATAAGCCTTGAATTCTAATCTACATCTATTTGTCATCGAGCCCGATGGTCATTTGGACAAAGGGTTCTCCGACGCTCAAGCAAGTCGTCGCGAATAGACTTTATACTGAAATATTCAAGAATTACAAGAAATAAAATAAAATGGAAAAATTACTAATAGTGTTTTTTCAGATGATCGGCATTCCAAGGTCTCGGTAGTGGCTTTCCTTCCGCAACCTATAGGTAATAGGATCCTTGCCCGTGACTTCAAATGACTTTGTATGGTCCTTCCCATGTTGGTCCAAGTTTTCCTGTCGTTGGGTCCTGGGTGGCTATGCTAACCTTCTGTAGGACCCAGTCCCCAATCTTGAATTGTCTTGTATTGACTTTTTTATTGAAATATCTGGCCATTCTTTATTGATAAGCAGCCATCATTGTTTGAGCATTGTCCCTCTTTTCTTGGAGCAAATCCAAGGATGATTGCTTTGGATCTGAATGCCAAAGAGAAAGGGGTTTCTCTTGTCTGCGTTCGGATGGTTGTTCTGTATGACTATAGCACTTCTGGATGGATTTCTACCCATGTTCCTTTCTTGTCCTCAAGCTTCCTCTTCAGAGTTTTCATTAGAGTTTTGTTTGTTGCCTCTACCTGACCGTTTGCCTGAGGGTGTCCGAGAGATGAGAAGTATTTTTTGATATGAAGCTCGGCACACCAATTCCGGAAAGGTTAGCAATCGAATTGTTTGCCATTGTCGGTCACGAAAGCGTGCGAGATACCGTATCAACAAACGACTGGTTTCCAAAGGAAATTCCTTATGTTTTCAATGGTTATGGTGGCTAATGCCTCGGCTTCTGCCCATTTAGTAAAGTAGTCAATGACAACCATGATGAACCAACATCCTCCCCAAACCCCCATTGCATGAAAGGCTACGGAGCCGAAACCAAGCTTAATTCTTCAGGCGGATTGGCCAATATTCTGTCAAATCGCTGACATTTGTCGTTGTGTTTGATCATTTCCTGGGAATCTCGGTTCACTCCTAGCCAATAATACCTCGCTCGGATAGCTTTGTGAGCTAGCATTCTTCCTCCCAAGTGGCTGCCACATACTCCATGAATTTCTCTGAGTTCGTATGCAACCTCATCCTTCGATAGGCACTTGAGTAGAGGGAGGGTGTAACCCTCCCAGTATAGGACCCCGTCGACCAACGTGTAGCATGCCGCTTGGATGTGAATTTTCGAGCCAACTTGTTATTAGATGGCAGCTTGCCCTCCTTGAGAAATTGCAATATATCATGGCCCCATTCTAGACATTGCCTCCTCTCTTCAATGCACGCCACTTGATCCGCTTGGATAATCGAGGGCTTGGTTAACTCCTGAATTGGGCGATCAACCGCTATGATTTCTTCCTCGGTAGCCAAGCCCATATGAGCTAAGGCATCTGCCTACGAGTTTTCTTCTCTCGGCACCTTCGTAAAAGTTATTCTGTCGAAGAACTTCATGATCTCCTTTACCTTCGCCAAATACTTCTTCATTTTGTTTCTCAAGGCCTCGTATTCTCCCCGAACGTATCCGACCACCACTTGGGAGTCACTTCTGACTTCTAGGTTTTTCACTCCCATTTTCCTTGCCATGTTCATTCTAGCAATCATGGCCTCATACTTAGCTTCGTTGTTGGTGGTGGTGAATTTCAATTGTACAGCTGCTTCGCATTCTTCACCATTGGGTCCTTTGAGTACAACTCCGACCCCACTGTACTTCTGAGTTGAGGATCCATCTACAAACGCCACACATGCTTCCTCCGGATGTATTTCTTCCTCTTCCAGAGCATCATAGAATTCGGCCAAAAAATCAGCTATTGCTTGCCCTTTTAGAGATGTTCTAGGGTGGAATTCTATGTCGAATTCCCAGAGTTCTTTGGCCCAGTTGACCAACCTTCTTGATAAGTCTGGCTTTTGCAAGATTTTGTCAAGGGATATTCAGTTAACACCTTGATGGTATGTGCTTGGAAATATGGTCTTAATCTCCGGGTGGATGTAACCAAGGCGAAAGCTAGCTTTTCGATCCGAGGGTATCATTCCTCGACACTGTGCAAGGCTTTGCTGACGAAGTAGACGAGCTTTTGCACTCCTTGTTCTTCCAGAATTAAGGCTGAGCTTATGGCTAATGAGGACACCACCGGATACAGGTATAAGGCTTCCCTTTCCACCGGTTGGTTCAATAACGGCGGGCTAACTAAATAATCCTTCAGCTTCTGGAAAGCTTTATCACATTCCGGACTCCAAGATAAGGCCTTCCTTAGAATTTTGAAAAAGGGTAGGCATTTATCGGTTGAGCGAGAGATAAACCGATTTAGCGCTGCTATCCTCCCTGTCAATTATTGAAGCTGCTTTGTGCTCTTAGGCGCTTGCATGTCCAAGATCACCTTACTCTTTTTGGGGTTAGCTTCAATTCCTCTCCGGGAGACAATGAACCCAAGGAATTTACTCGATGCAACTCCAAATGCGCATTTGGAAGGATTGAGTTTCATCCCGTAGTGCCTTAGCGTGTCAAACATCTCGGCTAGGTCTGCAATGTGGCTAGCCACTCGTATGCTCTTGACCAGCATGTCATCTACATATACTTTCATATTTCGCCCAATCTGCTGTCGAAACACCTTATTGACTAGCCGCTGATATGTAGCCCCTGCGTTTTTCAGTCCGAACGGCATGACTTGGTAACAATATAGATTTGTGTCTATTATGAAGGCCATTTTTTCTTGGTCGGACTCGTGCATGGATATCTGGTTGTACCCCGAGAATGCATCCGTGAAACTCAATAACTCATGACCAGAAGTTGAATTAACAAGTTGGTCTATCCATGGCAAAGGGTAGTTGTCTTTGGGACATGCCTTGTTGAGATCGGTGAAACCAACACACATTCTCCACTACCCGTTCAATTTTTTTACTAGCACCACGTTTGCCAACCAAGTGGTGTATTTGATCTCTTTAATGAATCCAGCCACGCGCAACATTTTGACTTCTGCGGCAGCGGCCTTGCTTTTCTTAGCTGAGTACCCTCTTCGCCTCTGCTGTATTGGCTTGAAACTAGGATCGGCATTCAACTTGTGCACCATGACCAGCGAATACGTCACAATTCTCGTAGAGGGAAGATGCGAGCTTTTCTTTTACATTTGGGTCCAGCTGGGACCCAATTTTGACAACCCTGTCAGGCTTGCTGACCAAGAATTCCTCAAGATCTTCGACCAGTTTGCTGCCCTTTAATTACTCCATCCTCCTTATAGCTGCTCCCATGGGCCGAGGTCTTAAGACATTCTTTCATAGAGATGTTGTAACATTGTCGGGCAGCTCACTGATCGCCCTTTACTTCTCCAACTCCATGATCCGTCGCGAACTTCATCTTGAGATGCGGAGTTGATGTGATGGCTCTTAGTTCATTGAGAGCCGTCCTCCCGATGATAGCATCATAGGCTGATGGTTGGTCAACCAATAGAAAACGTATCATCACCATCACCTGCCTTGGGTATGATCCAGTCGTGATCTTTAGTTCAATTGATCTGACCGGTTATACTTGTTCCCTTGTGAATCCCATCAAGGGACAGCTGGTTAGGACGATTTTCTCCTGCCCTAGATTCAACTTCTTAAATGCAGACCAATATAAAATGTCTGCCGAGCTCCCATTATCCACCAAAATGCGATGGACATTATGGTTTGCCACTGTTACGGTGACAACCAGGGCATTTATATGTGGGTACGATATACCCACGCAGTCTGCATCCGATAATGCAATCACTATCTCACTCCTCTGGGACTGCTTCATTGGTCGTCCTATGTTGTAGATTTCATGAGAGCTTTCCAATTGTCGGGCATAGGCTTTCCTCACTCTTCTTGACTCACCCCCCACCCGGTGAATCTGCCAACTATGGTGTGGATTTCTGGAATGTTTGCTCGGTTTTGTGGCTCACGGGTTAGGCGGGTAGGCCTTCTTCTTGGCTCTTCTTGTCTTGCTCTCTCCTCCCGAGGATACTTGTTTTGATTTCTGCTATTGGAACTTCTGCTTCGATAACGTTCCTGATGCCGTTAATCCCAGAAGGGGTGGTAATTTACTTCCCGGACATAGTTTTCTCGAGGAGGAGCTGCTCTTCTTTGGTCTCCCAAGAATCGAACGAGTTTACCATTTTTGATAAACTTTTCGATGAGATGCCGCAAAGCAATGCAACCTTCTGTGTAATGCCCATTGACCTCGTAGAACACACAATAGTGATCTAAGTTATGATTTTGTGGAGCCCCGGGAGGTCTTTGATATTCCGGATCTTTTTTGATTTTCATCAATACCTCAGAAATGTTGGCGTTGAGCGGAGTGAAATTGTAATTGTTGAACTTCTTCTTGAAGGGTTTCGAAGCGTCGGGCCCAGGATGATCCCTCCTCTTCTTCTCTTCCAATTTCTTGGGAGTCTTCCGAGCTGACCTTATTGCTTTCGAGGTTTTTTCCTTGTTAATAAATTCCTCCACCTTATCTAACAACTCCTGGAGGTTGTTCGGTTGTCTTTTCGCGATTTTCCTCACTACTAACTCCTCGGGTGAGATACCATCATAGATGGTGGAGAAGATTACGCCATCGTTGGAATCCTCTACCTTCAATTTTTCAGTGTTGAACCAAATCATGAACTCCTTCAAACTCTCCCCTTCTCGCTGGTGGAGCGTTAGTAGATACCCGGAATGCTTCTTTCTTTCTCTAAAACCTAGGAAGTAAGGCAGATTAGAGCCAAAATCTTCGAAGGTACCCACATAATTGGGTGCTAAGCTTCAGAACCATTCCCTAGCGTTTCCGAAGAGCGTAGTTGGGAAAGCTCTGGACGCAATTTCGTCGGGTATGGTGTGCAACGTCAGGTGCATCCAGTAATTCTCTAGGTGCTCTGTAGGATCTCCAACTCCACTATAGCTCAGGATCTGAGGTGTCTTAAATTTATTGGGGAACGGGTAATCAATTTCTTGTTTGGTGATGGGTGTCTCCGTCTCGGTGAAGAGCTTGCTCACCACTACAGTCTTGTACTTTTCCTTCTTCTCCATAGCCTCAAGCTTTGTCTTAAGTTCCGCCAAGGCTTTCTCTACTTCACTTTGCGAAGCCGTGATTGGCTGAGGTTTCGCCTTGTTACGTGAGTTTTTGCCCTGACGGGTGTGCTTGTGCAGGGGATGGTGACTCTCACCATGTTGGCTATGATCGTCAGAATAGAGGTCTCGATTATCGGAGCAATGACCGTGATTCCCTTACTCATCTGAATGCTCAGCCTAATTGATTTGAGATGGAGAGGGACATCAGAGGCACAGTTCTTCGTTCTGCTGGATTAGAAGTGCCATTTGCGCTTCGAGAGAAGCAATGCACTCCTTGTCACCAGCGTTCTGATGCACCAATGGTGGCCTTTGATTGGCTTGGATTGGTGGTTCTTCAGTGCGGACTTGGCTTCTTGGCCTTGTGTTCATCATTACTGCGGATATTATTTTTGTAAGAACGGCTTAGTCATTCCCACAAACGACGCCAAACTGTTGGGACAGTTTTCGGTACGATGGACCCAAGGGGAATCCAAGCCAATCCTTTCTTCTCTGGTGCTACCTGTCAAACCTACAAAACTAGAACACACGTTAAAAGGACACACTGGGGGTGGTAGGCGGTTCCTTTTCCGATGCTTAAGTCAGTGTTTGTGCGGATTCGGTATAGAGCTTAGAGTCCCCCTTGCGTACCTCTGAAGTGAGGTCTTTATAGTTGATTATGCAGAGGTGGCTATGATGACCAGGCGGAGGATCTGGGATTTGGGCGTAACAACCGGTAGAGTTAATATTCGTGTCTCCTATCATTATGATCGGTAAGAGTCCGTTACCTACATTGATCGGATTCCGAGGATGGTGCATAACTATTAAAGGTCCTTTATAAGCAAATCGTAACCGTTCCGATGATCCTGCCATGTGTGAGTTGTCCATACAGCCGAGTTGTATCCTGACTGTAATAGATGCACCTGGATGTTAGGTGGGGGAGATTCGTTGTGGCAGAGGGATTGATCCTCGGTCGACTGAGAGTGTAACAAACGACGTCACATTTGTTGTTTTATGCTGGGTCGCATTCATAGGGGCCATTCGGATGTATTGGGCTTTTTTGGAATGTTAGGCTTCTAACCCATAGGCCCAAGTGATGGGTTTATATGTAACAAATAATATATGGTAATTACAGGATAAAAGTATAGTTTTTCCAGCATTACTCTATTTTTTTTTTAATCCTTGTTTCAGTAATCAAATTAGAGTTATCTAAGGGACCACGTTTGATTGGCTAACAAAGAATTCAAATAATGGGGGACAATGAATTGGATTTGGATAAGGATCTCTAATAATTTTTTTACTTAAATTTCTTGTAATTTGGACAGCATATGTGAGAGAGTCCACATGAAATCCACTTGCCTTGGTAGGTGGTTAGACATCCCAAAATTTATTTGAGAGATAAGTTCCATATGAACTCTCTTTTGAGGTTTTTTAAGCCCTCTTCCTCTTTCAGCCCCTGCTATTTTTCTTTCTTCTTATTCTTCTTATTCTTCTTCTTCATTTGCTTAGATAAAATAAAAAGAAAAGAAATATATAGCAGATCTTGAATGAGAATTTTGATTATGATTTTCTTTTTTTCTCCTGCTTCTTCTTTTGGTTGGCTTCTCTCTTCTTCAATTGATTATTTTTAGACTTGCATTTGATTCACTCTCTCAATACCTTTTCTAGACATGAATCTGAAGAAGAAAGGTGAAAGGCTTTTGTTTAAATGTGAGAAATGGAAAATAAGGAGAAGATGCTGATAGGCGTGGGTCTCAAGGATGCTAGTTGGAGCGTCAGTCCCAAAGCCATAAGTCCATAGCCACTAAATTTCACTCTCTCGAAGTCTCTCATCTCTCCAAGACCCACTTTCCTTTTCTTTTCTTTTCTCTTTTTTTTTTATTTTTTTATTTTTTTATTTTTTTTTATTATTATTATTATTTTTTTTTAATTTCAACCCACATAGGTGGCATTTCAACCACTTAAACTAATCTTTTCTTTTTTCTTTTTTTTTTTCTTTTTTTGAAAATGGATTTCATTAAAAAATCAACTATTCTATTCCTTTCTTACAATCTCTTCCATACACTCAGGGAAATCACTACGCCAGCTTTGAGAGGCTGAGAGGTGCAGTGCCATCTTGGCCAATAGATGTGCTGCTCCATTAGCGGTTCTTTAGACATGACTCACTTTCCAGTCGCCATTTTGCGTTAGGGAGCGTTTGATATCATTGACTATTTGTCCATATGTCCCCTACATTGCTCAGTTTGGTTTATAGCATTTATCAGCTCTAGAGCATCACCCTCCCAAAGACCCTGCTGAAATCCGAGGGATATGCTGAGCTCAATAGTTGTATGTGCTGCCAGTGCCTCCACCAACGAAGGATCAGTAATGGAAGCTTTGGGTTCACAGTGCATTGCAAGGGCCTCCCCTGAAGCATCCTGAATAATAGCCCCCATCCCAATTATGCCTCTCACTTTATCAACAGCCGCGTCCCAGTTAATCTTTACCAACCCGTGAGGGGGTTTCCTCCAAATATCTACTTCCTTAGCAATGTTCCTGTTCCTGGGGTCTGCATGTCTTCGGGTAGTATCATCAAACGCCGCCACCCGCTCCTTGGCAATGCACACTACCATTGCTGGGGCTTGAAAATCTCCTTCAAAGACGAACTTGTTCCGACGCAACCATGTCCCTCTGGTAACTAGGACCATTAGATGCCTTTCTTGTTCCTCCAGCCCATGACCAACTTTGAACAAGAGTTCCGAGAAATCTCCTTCGTAACACACTCTTTTCTGAAGTTTGCCATGGCATTCCGCCCATATATCTTGGGCTGATGGGCATGACCATATTATACGGTTTATCGTTTTTGGCTCTGCTAAACAGATAGGGCACAAAGGATTCGGAACTATCCTCCTCTTGAAAAGCTTTTCCTTGGTTGGTAAAATATTATTACAGGCTTTCTGAAGAAAAAATTTCTCAACTCGGGAACCTTTAAGTGCCCTGATTTGCTTCCACAGCTTACGAGATAGTTGGGAGTCTGAACTACTAGCTTTCCCAATCTCCATTTTTTCCACAACCAAATGATAGGCGCTCCATACAATGAAGACTCCATTCTTTGTGTATTCCCAGGCTAGGCAGTCCGTTCCTCTGCGAGGGCAAACCCCCAAACTTAGAATCATATTGGCCTCCTCCTCAATGAATATTTCTTTTACAACAGATGTGTTCCACCAGTTGGTGTCGGTATCCAGGAGCTCAGAAACTCGGGCTTGATTATCCAGGATGCTAACCGGTGACCTTGCTGGGTAAGGTCTAGGATTAGGCAGCCATGGATCCTCCCAAATTTTGATCCTTGTCCCATCGCTTACTCTCCAAATCAACCCTTCTTATAACAATTTTTTCGAGCTCCAGATGCTTCGCCAAGCATATGAGGAGTTTCTTCCAACTTCCGCTTCTAGGAAAGTACCATTAGGGAAATATTTCTCCCTCATGATTCTTGCCACAAGTGTCTCTGGATTCTGAATCAGTCGCCACCCATGCTTTGCTAACATAGCCAAATTGAAAAGCTCTAAGTCTCGGAACCCCAAACCTCCTTTCTCTTTTGCTCTCCCCATCTTTTTCCATCTCATCCACACCAAGCACCCTTGATTGTCTTTATGACCCCACCAAAACCTGGCCATCATAGAAGTGATATCATGACATAGTTTTTTTGGAAGTAGGAAGACGCTCATTGTGTAAGTGGGTATTGCTTGAATAACCGCTTTCAACAAAAACTCCTTCCCAGCTTGGGTCAAAATTTTTTCTGTCCAACCATTAATTCTCTCCCAGATTTTCCCTTGAATACCTGTGAAAGTACTCACCCTAGACCGGCCAATTAGAGGGGGTAAGCCAAGGAACTTCTCATAGCTTCTTTTCTTATTAGTATGTTTTTGCTCTAGAAAGATATTAGATGTTAGTGTGAAAGACAATATCTTTTTAAAAAGGGGAAAATGCAGTTTACCCCCCTGAAGTTTCAGGGGTTTTTCAATTTTAATCCCAAAGTTAAAAAATTGGCAATTTAAACCTTTCGTTTAATTTTTTCGTCAAAATGGACGGAAATCTATGAAATTACATAATTGCCCTCAGGCTTTTTTTAAAAAATTTCCGTCCAATTTAACGGAAAAATTAAACAGAAGGTTTAAATTGCCAATTTTTGAAACTTCAGGAGGGTAGATTGCCAATTTTTTAACTTTGGGGTTAAAATTGAAAAACCTCTGAAACTTCAAGGGGGTAAACTACATTTTCTCCTTTAAAAAAATTGCATATTATTGATAGATAATTAAATATAAGAAGTAATTAATTGAAATACAATATTGTGTTTTAAAGTATATAGATTTTAAAATCACTATTAAATTTGGAATGAATCACTATTAATTTTTTATATAATACATCACATTTGGGGATAAAATAGAGGTATAGTCTTAATATAGTGTTACTTGGTCAAATAAACAATATTAAAATATAACATTATATTATATTAATTAATTATTAATCACACTTTCTGCCTCTACAAAAAAAAATATATATATATCCTAGCTCGGCCAGTGTCTCTCTCGATATAAATTGTTGAAGATCCCAAAAATTCTATCAATTATTTTAGATATTAACTAAAAAAAGGTTATTTTAGATATTTGTTATGGTAAGAAATCTAAGGGGACAATAATTAATGGTAATTCAATATTAGGAGAAATTTTCCCTACTCTTTTTTCCATTTTCTCCATTTTAGAATCACACACCCCTAGGTGGTTGCTTTTCATCTTTCTTTTGTTGGGACTTGTAATCTTAGAGATTAGATTTGAAATTTATTACTATTAAATTTGAGTTAAATTCACTTTTTTTCTTAAAGTTTTAGGGGTTTTCAATTCGAACTTCAATATTTAAAAATTGACAATGTACTCTCCTAATATTTCAAAAATTTTCAATTCAAACATTTCACTACTAATTTCTATTAAATTGAACGAAAATCTATGAAATTACGTAATTACCCTTGATGCTTTTTTTTTTTATTTTATAATTTCCGTTCTATTAGACGGAAATTAGTAACGGAGGGTCTGAATTGAAATTTTTTGAAATATTAGGAGATTATATTGCCAATTTTTAAACATTAGGGTTTGAATTGAAAAACCCTTGAAACTTCATGGGGGTAAAGTGAATTTTTCTCATTAAATTTTAATCTAATAGTAATTTTAAAAGCCAAATTAATTTAAAAGGCTAAAAGAATAGTTCATAACATTACTCCTTTAAACAACTTACGTTGAAGAAAAAATAGACATGCCTAGAATTACAAACCCCATAATTTCATTGTTTACATTTTTTTGACGTTCCGCATCACACACACACATATATATTTTCATTTAATCATATTAAACTATAAATTACGATAATGTCATAACCGGGTCTCAACGATGACCCAACTGGTCTCAAAGAGTCTTGGTGGTGACTCGAGCGGGGTCCTATGAGTCTCAACCAGGTCTACACGAGGGGTCCTTATTGGGTTCCAGGGAAGTCTCGG
Source organism: Corylus avellana (assembly GCF_901000735.1). Classification (NCBI taxonomy): domain Eukaryota; kingdom Viridiplantae; phylum Streptophyta; class Magnoliopsida; order Fagales; family Betulaceae; genus Corylus; species Corylus avellana. The sequence continues at coordinate 18,375,170 of NC_081543.1, read as the reverse complement.
TGAGTCTTGATGGGTCCTGACTGTGTCCCAGTGGGTCCCAACAGTGGCCTAGTGAGGTCCTGGTAGGGTCCGACGACGTCTTGACTAAGCCTGACGATTTGAGAATGAGATACTCAAACTTGAAAAATAGTTTACGATTTTAAGAAATTGAAACTATTTTACAAAAATTAAATAAACTTTTTTGGTAGACAATTATTTTTCATCGCACTAAAAAAAAAATAAAATAAAATAAAAAATAAATAAAATTAAATTAAAAAAAAAATTTAGAAGTCATTTTACGCGGAATCAAATAAGCCTTAGCTTAATCCATTTTCCGGACTCACTTGCCTATGTCCCTCTTGACCTCACTCTTTGGACTTCCAACTGTGTGAGAGAGAGAGAGAGAGAGAGCGAGAATGATCCTTGTCTTATCCTTTCTAGTTTATTTGGTCACCTTATATTAATGGATATATTTGATTTCAGAGAAATGAGATTATTGATAGTGAAAGAGGCTGGCTGTGAAACACACATGGGGTTTGTGGATGAGAGGCACCCAATTTATCTGATCAGATTTGGTTTCGAATTCTCACCTCCAAATGCTCATCCACTTCATTATTGTAACTCCATCTTTCTCTCTCTCTCTCTCTCTTGCTTTCTCTTGCATGAATTATATGAAGCCCACCCCATTTGTCTTCATGCTAATCCATATTTATAAGCTCTTGTTATTTTGCACTTCATTCTCTCCTCTCCACTGGTTCCTCTGCATGCACTCCGTTGCATTATTGCATAGCCTTGGAACCCAAAGGTCTCTCCTTTTCTCGACTCTGGTTTTCAATTATATTCCTTGCATGCTACAGCTTTGACACCTTTCTTTCATGTGGGTCTTGGCTAAAACTGTTCGACATTATATTCCTCTTCTATTGGCTTTTATATTTCTACAAGTTTATTTGAGCATATAAAACCTGTGTTTTCTTGCCATTTATTTGGACCCAGTTGCTCAGAAAACTGAGGAAATTATGAAACCATCAAATTTTTCATTCTACTATTGTTCTTTTTTCTCTCTATATATTTCAAAAAAGAAGAATGGACCTTGAGGAATCCAGTTTTAGTTAAGGACCCACCCTGTGCTTGTGTTATTGTTCGCATGAGAAGATTATGATCTGATCCCATGTGGGTTTTTTTTTTTTTTTTTTTTTTTTTTAAAAAATTTTTAATTTTTATTTAATTTTATTTTTTAATGTTAAATATAGATTTTCTGAAGGGGAGCATTAAAGGACATCGAAAATGGAGATTACCAATGTCAGCGAGTATGAAGACATCGCAAAGCAAAAATTGCCCAAGATGGTGTATGACTACTATGCGTCAGGAGCAGAGGACCAATGGTCTCTGGCAGAAAACAGAAATGCATTCTCGAGAATTCTGTGAGATTTTCATCTCTCTCTCTCTTTTTTTTTTTTTCTCCTAATTTCTTTCTGTATCTTATTCCTTAAGAATGTATGTATTTTGAAATTGTTTGAGATAAGCCTGTTATTACTAAATATAGGTTTCGACCCCGTATTCTTATTGATGTAAGCAAGATAGACATGGCTACTACTGTTCTTGGCTTCAAAATATCAATGCCAATAATGATTGCCCCAACAGCCATGCAGAAAATGGCTCATCCTGAAGGTATGTCAATGATTCTCCTTCAAGAAACCCTACACACTTCTACTTTTACACTCTTAGGTGTATACTCCCTGACATGGCAGGGAAAATCATCATTGAATAAAAAATATACTAATGATGTATTCAAAATAAAATGGTAATTTTTAGTGCCACATCAGAGAATGTGGGAGTCTGTATAACATTTCTCTTCTCCTTCAAGTTACTCTGCTTCTTTGTTTAGCTTGTTCGCTTAACAGCTTTAACCAAGTAGTTAATTAGTTAATTTCTCCTGGCACTAATGATTTTAGTTAGCTGTTGTAACTAGTTGTCCTGTACTGATTAATTGATTTTAGTCAGTTAATTGATTATATTTGTGGTCTATTTCTACTTAATCGACTAGTTACCTGCTGTTATGATCTAAGCTTTCAGTTCTCATGTTTCATTTCAGTAGTAGTCTATTGCTCCATAGAGCTAAGCTGAAATTTCTACATATATTGTTGGGGAGAAGAAACACTAAGGGGAGTCAAACAAGAGTAAGTTAATATACATATTAGGACACCACTTCTAGCCCAAAAGCGTAAGCTAATGGGCTTGGGTCCACTTATGTATATTAAGTACTATTGTTCTTTATACTTTCTCAATGTGAGACACAAACCTCACAAGTGCATGCATAACAAATCTCTACTCACTTGTGAGTTTCTTCCTCATTGACCAAACTCCCCCACACACAAGAGTGTCACGCGTACTCCAAGAGAAACTACTCTTTTTTTTACCGGAGTCAAACCAAACGCGTCAAACCAAGACACTCATATCAGTAGCAGTGGAAGCTAACCATGGGCTCTTATACCAATTGTTGGGGAGAAGAAACACTAAGAGTAGTCAAACAAGAGTCAGTAAATATACATATTAGGACACCACTTGTAGCCCAAAAGCCTAAGCTAATGGGCTTGGATCCACTTATGGATATTAAGTACTATTGTTCTTTATACTTTCTCAATGTGAGACACAAACCTCACAAGTGCATGAACAACATATAGTATTGTTTAGAACAGATTATTTGATTGACCGTTAGATATACTTGCATGTTAATCTAGTCAAGTTGCACTGGTTTACTAATTAATTATTATTGACTCATTTTTATCTGAAGTATAGCGTGGCTACTTTCTAATGAGATAATTTTGTTCTCATGCAGGAGAGTATGCAACAGCAAGAGCTGCATCAGCAGCTGGAACAATTATGGTACCACTTTTCTTCTTTATATGCTCCTTTTGAATAGGCACCTTACACTATTTTATTTGCTTTAAACTCAAGGAAGTGTAATAAAAGTGTCACTTTTATACTGCTAAATGGCAAATAAGAAGAGACAATAGAGTTGAAGTACAATTTTTGAACTCTTAGCATTTGCCTACTTGGTCCTGTGTGATCACATGCCCTCTTTATAGATCTTAACATTTGTTCTCATTATGCATTTCAAAGGATCTTTTTTTTCTTATCCCTGATTTAAGTTACTTGTTATTATAATCAATAATAGGTTAAATGTTCCAAGAAAAAAAAAATTAAATAAAAAAGGGTTAGATGTTCCTTTTAATCACCCAAATGGCCTAGACTCGTAACAGAGAGTTACACGAAAGAAGAAAGCATAGTATGATAACCCTGAAGGCAGGTAAATTGCTTAGAAATGGCAGCCAGTCTTTTAAATTTCAAGAATCTGTCAGTGGAGTTTAATATGATATGTATTTCTTGCATAAAATACTTTCCCAGCCTTTATTGGCTGGTCAGATGCATTTTTAGATTCCTATTACTGAATAGGCACATTTTCCAGTAGGGATATATGATCAAATGCACCTAAGATATCATGTTTTTATCACAGTCACGAAACAACTCTTGCTGGGTCTTAACATGTTTAGAAACTGATTCATGTGATGATGAGATCACACTAAGGAATGGATGGACATCAGCTAGCGAGTTAATGCAGAGAATATGGATGCTTTAGATTTTATTACTGGGTTTCATCAGCTTTGTTGGCTGTAAAATTTAGAGTGTCTGCTTTACTTTATTTATTAGTCCTTCTTCGATCATTTCAGACTTTATCCTCATGGGCAACTTCTAGTGTTGAGGAGGTTGCTTCAACTGGACCTGGCATTCGCTTCTTCCAGCTCTACGTAAGCTTAATTTACATCTTACATTCCCTTTTACTGGTTTGTGATTGACCTGTCTCCTAAATGAGTTTTCATGCATTAAATGGTCTATGATTTTCGCTGGTCATAATGTTCAGGTCTATAAGGACAGACATGTAGTTGCTCAACTTGTGAGAAGAGCTGAAAGGGCTGGGTTCAAGGCTATTGCCCTTACAGTTGATACCCCAAGGCTTGGTCGCAGAGAAGCTGACATCAAGAACAGGTCACATCAACTTTGTTAGGAAACAGCATTGCTTGGTAGATCTTGAGTATCTTGCTAGAAGGCTGATCAATTCAGCTTGTGAAACTAGCTTAAGCTTAATACAAAAAAAGATTCACTTACTCTCTTAAGAGCAGTTCTGAGTCATGATTGGTTCTCTGCAGGTTTACTTTACCACCATTTTTAACATTGAAAAACTTTGAAGGTTTGGACCTTGGCAAGATGGACAAAGTGAGTGACAATCAGGGCCCTCTCTCTCCTCTTTATTTATTACGATATCACTTGGTTGTTGTTTTTTGTCTTATAGTTAATATCGTTTTTTTTGTTTTTTTCTTTTCTGGGGGCCATGCAGGCTAATGACTCTGGACTTGCTTCATATGTTGCTGGTCAAATAGATCGCTCTCTGAGCTGGAAGGTACGTCAGATGGGACTGAGTAGTTGAGGATTGAGATACATAACTTGAGAGTTCATCAGTCTGCATAAACAGTTGAAATTAGTGATTTATTGGGTTTGTCATGTGGACCTGTTTAGAATTGATGAAAATTTAGACATGAAGAGAGAATTGGCCAATTTACAGACTGATAAATTTTGAAAGAAATTTTTTTGAATCCCCCCATCCTCCACCCACAACAAAAACCTGCCCAACTGAAAGATAGATAAAAATAAAAAGGTAGAATAGCTAGATCAATGAGATGAACCTATATATATTATGATGCTAAGCTTCTTAGTATTTTCTGGCCAAAAGCATGATATCCAAAGAGGAAGACCATGCCCTTTGGGGGGCTGTTGTGGCTGAAAATAATTGAGTAACAAAATATATTTTCGACATCTGTGGCTTTTGAAGATTTCCTTAAAGGAGACTGCCCGTAAAAATTCTCTCTTCTGGGATTTGGACAGGATGTGAAATGGCTTCAGACAATTACCCAACTGCCAATTCTGGTTAAGGGTGTACTCACTGCTGAGGATGGTAAGAGCAGTGTAACTCCTAATTATTTTCTGACTTTTACATCATGAAATTTTTAGAATGCGTGAACACTTCTTTTATCATTATCATGCAGCAAGGCTGGCGGTACAAGCTGGAGCTGCTGGGATTATCGTATCCAATCATGGAGCACGCCAACTTGATTATGTTCCTGCTACGATCATGGCCCTAGAAGAGGTAGTCAATTGATGATTCCTGCATGTGGTATATCTCTATTAAATTGAAACATCTATTTCTCAATTTTCTGGTATAATGTCTCTGTCCTATAATTTAGGTTGTTAAAGCCGCCCAAGGACGGGTGCCTGTGTTCTTGGATGGTGGTGTACGTCGTGGAACAGATGTTTTCAAAGCATTGGCACTGGGAGCATCTGGCATATTTGTAAGTATCTCTATATTATTGCTCCATATTATATTTGTGAGAAGGTCCATTATTTCCTGTTAGTCTTTTTTATGCCATCTGCATTTATTGATAAGGAAAATGCATCCAAAAACATTTTAGGACTCATTTTGGATCACAGAAGCGCATTTAGTTAAGTTTTATGTTATTTGATTCCCTATTTGAAAAGGCTGATTTTAAACCTTCATTGCGGCAGTCAATTCATGCTTTATAAAAGATATTTTGAACTCACATAGTTGGTTCTCCTTAAGCTATTTTAGTTAAAACTCCTACCAAATGATGCCTTGGAACTGCACTTTTCTTTTATCCCTTCTTTTATTCTACTCCTTTAATTGGAGGTTGTTTAGAAGACTTTTATTTAGACACCATGGAAAGACACATCACCTACAGTTGAATGTGGGTATGGGGACTTGAGACTTTTTTAATTCTGGGCTCTATTTCAGATTGGACGGCCAGTGGTGTTCTCATTGGCTGCTGAAGGAGAGGCTGGTGTGAGAAAAGTACTCCAGATGCTGCGCGAGGAGTTTGAGCTAACTATGGCTTTAAGCGGTTGCCGTTCGCTCAAAGAAATCACCCGTCATCACATTGTGACTGATTGGGACCTTCCTCAGCCGCCACACCCATTTCCCAGGTTATAGAAGCATGCCTCAGAACATCATTAAGTGCATGCATATATGACACAATGTTGTTAAATTGGTTGTGACTCCATGCATGCCTTCGGAGAACTCATTATAGTGTTGATGAGTCTGCTAAAACTTTGGAAGGTCTTAGCTTTCTGTGATGATGATTAATATTGCTACTGCTGCCTTTCACTGTATATTCACTCTATATATACACACAAGTCTACATAGTTTTTGCCAGGCTTTCCAGCACAACCAATAATTTTATTTACTCTATTGTGATCAATCAAAGTTTCTGCCTTACTTGAAATCCAAAATATTGGGGTTTCAATATGAAGGCGACGATGAATAATGTCGTAGGCGAGAAGCTTTTACTCTGGGTCATCATATATTTTTAGAAGCAGAAGTGGAAAGAGATTTATGAGGCTACTTTGAGGTTGTGGGAAAGATAGAAAACAAATGTGGGGTGGGGAGTGAAGTAAAGTCAAGGGACCTTGCGTTCTAGTAAAGGGTAAAATTAGAGCTTTTGGCCTAAAGAAATTTTTTAGAGCCTGTTTGAGATTGTATTTGAGAAATAGAGATTTTAAGTCAAAAAAAGCTTTTGGGCAAAAGCTTCATTTATAAGTTTTTTGTCAAAAGTGCGTTTAGACCATTTTTAAGCTTTTTAGACCCTTAAAAACGCTTTTAATTTTTTTATCAGACGAATACTTTTTTTCTTCAAACGGGCTTTTTGAATATTAAAAGCACTTTTAGGACCTTCAAACCCAATTCTAAACAGGCTCTTAGAGACCAACTTTTGAGTTTTAGGAAAATCCAAACGTGTATTCTTAAAATATTTTGGGAAGAAAAGTTTTATAAGTTTATAAAAAAATCTAAATATATCATTCTCAGATTTTAGTGGAGTGAGGATGTTTTCTGGGATATTTTTGGGAGTTTATAAGGTCCTTATAAATTTTTTTGGAGGATTCATGGGGTTTTGTAAATTTTCTAGGGGCCATGAGAAGAAAAACATAATCGGACGAAAAATAAATTTGAATAGCGAAATAAAATAAAATAAACACAGGATGAAAGAGGGAAAGAAATGGAGAAATACAAAGAATTATGTTATATAGTCTGTGGTAGTATACAAGTTAGCGTCCTATGGGTTAAGGGCTACATTGTGTTCTTATTTCTTGATAATCAATTACAATACAAATGGTCTCTATTGATAAGTACAATGTAGATGAAGTTAATACAAAATGGTAGTCGGAGATAATATCGAATCATCAAATCTGATTACCTAAAAAATAATTGCAATAAAAAATTTGAAATCAATTATAATCATATTTGTTTGTTGGGGATTGGGCCTATTGCTTCCAAGTCCAAATTTCGAGAGGATTTGGCCCACACAAGTCTATTAGCTTCTACGATCACGAATTTCACTCACGAGTCTTGACCACGATCGAGGCTAGGCAAACAAAGGACTCCCACCAGTCAATCCATCTTATGTGTCCGATAGACTCTTCCTAAGGTCTATCTCATTGATGGTGAGATCTTCGAAGAATTCGATATTTAATAGATGACATCTCCTATTCGACATTGTCAAGTGGCAGAAACAGCAACTTGACAAGCTAAAATGCCCAGATAAGACTAACGTCACATTAATTATACCAATCAAGAGGTATGAGACCTCTCCATACGCCAACACCTAACGTTCGGCTCTAACAAAGCCACTCCCTAACCTAAGGCTCTACATAAAGAATGAATTAGCCATCATAACCACATTTAATCCTCAACTACTATATAAAAAACTTGAAGTCCAGGTATCCAGATTTTTTGGCGAATTTACCATCTGAATTGCTTACTTAGTCGTTATTCATCTTTACGATGATAATTGACTTAGACATCAGAGTTATTCTCAATTGACCTGTTCCAACAAGCTCTTTGCTTCATTTCTGTCTCTTTTGCAAGACTTGATATCAATTCTTGAAAAAAAGGCCCATACAAACCTGACTAAAAACAGCCTCAACAAAATTTAAATACAATCAAATTTGATCATATTCAGAGCCCCGGCCCTTCCCTGCCCTACTGTATGCAGTCACTCCCAATCACAGATAAGAAATGTGCATCATGGGCTTGTCAATTGGTCCATCAATTAGTCACAATTACAAAACAAACTCTAACATTTCTATCTGGTAACATATTTTATCTTCTTGAGAAACGAGAAATACATGTAAGTTCTCGTGAGTCGACCCAAAAATGCATTAGCATACAAATGATGTTATTCAAACCACAATGTCATACATAATCTTATATCCCACCGTTATGACAATTGGCCGAATCTGGTGAAATCATCTCATAGAAGTAAATATTGACATCTTCTTTTTGTGAAGGAAATTGACTTTGATTTTTGAATAATTGGGATCCCTTTTTGCTTTGATTTTAAGCAAAGATTTCCTTTTTATGTGGGAAAGTGGTATAACATTTTGGTATTGTCATTTATGTGAGAAAATATTTCGGTAATATTCTTATTATATTATAGAAATATTCTCTACATATTATGGCAATATTTACTACTGTATTCATTATTGTAAATATGATAGGAATATTGTGTGATTTTCTGTGATTTTGTGCTATAAGACTTCTACAAGTTCTGTCACGTACAAAAACAACCGCAACAGACGTTTGGTGTATTTTTGAAACAAAAAAAAAAAAAACCACAAAAAAGAAACGGTTAAACAGAAATAAAAGAACCATACGAACGGAAAACATAAGCTTAAAAGAAGCACCAAGAAAACAGTGGCTCTGATACCATGTAGAATAAGACAATAGAAAAATAATTGTCGAGAAGAAATATGCAATTTTCACCAAAATGATCCTCTCAATTTCAAAGGAAATGGAGAGGAACTGGTTAGGCAAAACAAGAGAGCAAAATGGTCTTACAAAAAATTGAAAATACCATTTTGCCCTCTTATATTATATTAAGCGGTTTCTCTCCATTTCCTCTAAAATAGAGAGGATCTCATGCTGTAATTTTAATTGTATAATAGAATAACCTATTTATAGTTAAATGATAGTATGAGGCCATTAGAGAAAGGAAATACAATAATCTAATCTAATCTAATCTAATCTAATATAATATATATATAATAGGGGAGTTTTTAGGAGGAGAGGCTAATATTGTGACATGCGTCGTTATTTTATGCTGACAACGATTCATGTTTAAGTGTAAACAAGCGTTTAGTTTTTTTATTTTATTGAAAACAAAACAAACTCTGGTGAAACGTTGTGCCTTTAGTTATCTTTTCAGAACAACATTTCTAATAAAAGCATCTAATCTAGTCTATATATATATATATATATATATATATATATATATCAACTGTCCATGTTTAACTGTAAAACAAAAGTTTAGTTTTTTCTTTTATTTACGTATCCAATAAACATCAAAGCAAACTTATTTTCCATACCTCCCTCATCTGTTTCTCCCAAACGTCTATGCATGCGGTTATTCCAATATAGAGCATCTCAATGGACAACTATAGAGGTGAAGATGGCTTTGGATGGTCTACATGACGTAGGGTGTACATGTCACTAAGTTTTGATGGAATTAGTAACAAAGGCATGCGGCTTGGTTCAAGATATTTTGGTGAACAAAGCAAAGCAATTAGACAAGGCAATAAAAGAAGCAACTTCACGTTTGGCTCTCATCCAATCGAGTTTTGAAGGTTCCCAATTTTTTTACGTATAGAAATTTGGATTTTTTTTATTTATTATTCTTCATTTGTGATGTATATTTCGGTAGTTGTTAGTGCCAATTTGATAAGGAAAATTACTCTTTTCAAATTCATTAGTTTTGGACTTGGTTTAAAACACCATGTTTCACACTTTCAGTCAAACACAATTTCCCCTCTCATTAAAAGTAAGTTTTAGTCTAAATGTCAGATTTACATTTTGAACGTAAGTTTTACTTTGAACACTCAAATATCTCTGTCTCACCCTTGACTTAGACAAATTTTCAGTATCTTTTCCTGATCAATGGAGATTCATGAGGATGTATTTTGTTTGTTAAATATAGGTTACTTTATATTTACAGGCCGTGTTAAAAGATAAAGATAAATATTGTAGAAAGAATGATAAATAAACCATTTTTTCTTTATTTTTTGTCATTATGTATTCATTTTCTCTCTTTATTTTTTGTACTAACTTTTATATTATTTTTTAACTTATGTTATAAAAGTAGTTTCATTTATATTATATATTGAGATTTGAGAAGATGATCTAACATAAAAAATAAATAAATAAATAACTCTATTTGACAAGACTTTTTTCTATACATGTGAATTTCATTGAAACCATGAAAAGTACCCAAAAAATGAATTTAGTTTCTATTATATTACTATTTTTCATTTTTCTGCAACAAAGACAAAAAAATACATTAATTTATTTGAGATTAATATTATTTTTTTATAAGTTTGAGATTAATATTAATTTTGATTAAGTTTTGGAAATTGTATTTGCAGGGATGGTGTTGAAAGAGAATGGTAAATAATGTAGTAGAGAACGATAAATAATCAATTTGTTTATCTTTATTATGTGACTCTATGCTCTAAATTCCATCATTTGTCCTTATTGGTTGATTTAATTTTTATATTATTTTTTCACTTTAGTTTCTTTTATGTTATGAAGAATGTTCAAAGAAAAAATCTCTATTTGACACTACTTTTTTCTAAGCCTAGGAATTTCATTGGAACAGGAAAAGGTATATGGAAAAAACACTTATTTTCTATTATTAGTATTTTTCATTTTCCTATTTTGACTTTATTTTATGTGGTTCTGTTATTTCATTTTCATCTTTTGTCCTTATTTTCTTTTCTAATTTATATATATATATATATTATATATATATATATATATATATTAAAATTGGTTATTTTTTATTTTGTAAATTTTTTACTGAATCGAGAAAAATGATAGTGAGAGAGAATTTCCTATTGTTTTTTTTTTTTCCTTATTTCATGCTCCAATATATGCATTATTTTTACTTTATTTTCTAAAAGTAGTTTTTTATACATTATATAATCAAATGATGGTAGAAAGAAAAAATCTCTATTTGAATTGACTTGTTCTTAAACCTATCAAGTTTATTGGAACCAAGAAAAATATTTTCGATTATATTAGCATTTTCCATTTTCCCTTTGTTCGTCTTTATTTTATGTGGTTTTGTTCTTCCATTTCCCTTTTTGTTCCTTATTTTCTTTTCTAATCTATATATTACTTTTTATTCAACTTTCTATAGTTTTTTTTTTTTTAATTTTATTTTTTAAGAGAGGGGTCTAAAAAAGACAAGTGGCTATTTAAAATGCTGCCAAGTGTTCATTTTAAATTAGATCATAAGTTTAAAATCAAAAGGTACATTTAAGTGAAACAGTGCTTTTGTTAATCAAAACATACGTTCATTTCTTTTGCCAGACAAGTTTTTATTTTAAGTGAAACTAAGTGTTATCCTCTTGGTGAAATGTTGTTATTAAACTGCCTTCATAGATGAGCTAAGTCATGAGCTTATATTGTTGAAAATTTGTCTTGAATGGTTATATAGCCAAAACGTATGGTTTCAAAGTAACATAATGTTGGTAGTATAAGTTTTTTTCCAATAGTTCATGCCAGATTTTTCTATTCATGTCTTTGTTTTTAGGTCCTCCAATATTCTTGCCACATTTTTAGTTGGTGAGAAGAAAGTTCAATTACCGAAAGAAATTAAGGTTAATCATATTAGTATTAATATTTGAAAGAAAAGTATTTTTCAATGGAGAAAAAAATGGTATTATTGTTGGGATATGATAGATTGTGGTTGGTTGGGTTTTGAAGACTTTGCTCATTTTTTATTATTGATTAATCCAGGTTTTCATTTTGATAATTTTTCCTTTATAGAGTTTTAAACTATATCTATGAGAACAAATATTTAACACGTTCAATTTATAAGGATTAAACTTTATGAATTTTTAAATTTATTTAATATAAGGGTTTATGGTCTTAAATAAAGAAGAGAGATATGGTTCAAAATGTTCTTATAAATATTTTTTCATTTTTAATAGCCAATGAGTTAATTGAGTGAAGAAAAGAAAATTTGTTATTGGTAATCTTTTAAAAACTTTTTAAATAAATTATAATGAGAAAACCCACGCATAGCGTGGGGTATAAGCTCGTTATAAAATAACAGAGAGTCACACAATATTTCTAGCATATTTACAATAGTGAATACGGTAACAAATATTGACATAAAATGTGAAGAATATTTCCGTAACATACTGAGAATATTACGAAAATATTTTGTCACATAAATGAAAATACAGTTAATTACAATAATACCAAAATATTCTAACACAATAATTATGGATTTATTGTCAACAATTCATCTATGACGTGGTCTCAATCATCCAGAAGTTTCTAAAGCTGCAAAACAACTTATATTTTCTTTGAAATTGCCGGGATCTAGTTCGAGCATAGAACATTAAATTAAACAATAAAATATAAAAAATAAAATTTCCACTTGATGATGTAGAACTTCCTCAGAATTTCAGGTTGGAAGGTTTAACACCTCGAATACTATAATTTTCAACAATGGAGTGTTTGGTGAAAGCATGCTATATCATACGTCAGCATTTTTATTTTTTTAAAAAAAAAATTAAAAAAAGGTAGGAAACCACTAGTACACTAGAGACACCCAAGTTGGTGATATGAAAATAATCTTAAACGCTTATGATTTTGAGATTTGACTATGAACTCTTCTACGAACCCACTAAATTATAAGATGAAAAGGCGATGGCATCCAACGATTAAAACCTGGAATTTGGTTGAGCGCCGTCAGGAGGAGGGGGAGAACTTTTGCTCTCCCCCTCCTCCCTCTTTCAAACCCCCCCCTCTCCCCTCTTTTGGCTTCCGGTGCATTTTCCCGATGCCGTCCACCATCTTTTGCAGTGTCTTTTTCCAATTTTTGACTGGGCTCTTGGATTGAACTTTTCAAAGCTCAATCTACTTCACTCCGTCATACCCACCTCGACATGTGCCCCACCACTGCACTCACCAGCTCCGCCCGCTTCCAATGACACCATAGGCATCTTTTTCGGGCAACCACGCACTGATACGTGGTCTTTTGCCCTCCAGCCGGATTCTTCCGGCAACCTTCCTTTGGTGCTTGTGGGCTTTTTATGTCTTTTGCGCTCCGGCCATAATCTTCCGGCAACTTCCCTCTGCGCCTCATTCCGATGGTGCTGCTGGTTTGTGGGTTTTAGTTGCTTTGTTTTTTTCCTTGTATTTTCGTGTATGTTTTGTATTCCTGGCATTTGGGTTAAGGATGTGAATAATTTTCTGGCTTTCGAGTCTAGAAGGGAATAGTTTGGGTGTGGGTCTTTTGCTTATGCCTGGGGAATGTGCTATGTTTGCCCCGAAAGGAGTCTACTAGAGCAGATATGTTCTATAAGTTGAAGGTTGGGCAAGGTTTGCAGATGTTTGACGTCATAGATAGGATTTCAATGTAAGATCTGTATGTTTTTGCCCTGTATGACGTGTAATCTTTTACCTTCGCCTATAATCTTTCAGAACTACTTTGTTCAAAGAGCTCTTATGCTCTTGACTACTCTATCAATGGAATCATAATGAATTTCCCTTAAAAAAGAAAAAGAGTTAGCTCGAATGTTTCTAAATCACCACCATCGTGATCATACGTTAGCATTAAGTTATATATATAAGAAGAGCCCCTTCTATCAGGATGGAGTATAAAACCTTTTTTTTACAGCCTTTAATAAAAATTTGACTCATTACATAAAAACATTAATTATAATAATGATGAAAACACAGTATCTTTAATCCAAATCAATCTTATGGACTTTTTTCATTTATTCTAACCTAACATCCACCAGGACCACCACCCACTGCCGAACTCCCCACCCACCTCTGACTTCCTGACACCGAAGTCTCCAAAACCAACTAAGACAATGGTTCTCGTGATTTTGTCAACGAAGTATTTTGTAAAGAGAAGAAAAATTATTTGGTGTGAATGGTTATTGATTGTGGTATTTTTGTGACCAAAAATATCAATTATAAAAATAACCACTCGCAATAGGATGAATCTTTGTAGGATACGGCTATATAGAGGGTGTCGAACCTCAAGGACTGCAGGACTTTAATTATCAAAATTTGAAAGATTAAAATTAACTTAATTCAAGGAGAATGATTTGTTTGTGTAAATTCAAAGTGCATGAAAATAAAGAGAGTAAATATATGAGAGAGAGAGAGAGAGTATGTAGGGTATTGACTTCACCTCTATCCGCACAACAATGACTAGTCATAATTAATCTCGAAAATTCATTCTATGCATGTTATAAATAAACAAGAAATTGCCTTATTAAAGAATAAGCATAATCTATATTCGGTTGGCATGGATCGTCCACCTAACCACTAAGTTGCGGTACGACCCGTCTTCCCTAGGAATAAATTATCAAATTCTTTAACAGGATACATACAATCAATGAATAAGTGTAATCCATCTTTGGTTGGCACAGACTGTCTACTTAAATTACACTAAACTAGGGTGTAGTACAATCTGTCTTCCCTAGGCATGGCCTATCAAATCCTATTGATCATATGTCAATTAAACCCATTGTATAACCATCATCCTCATAATCACAGAAAACAAGAATGATTTGATTTCAATAAAAGTAAAATACTTTCTAAGACAAGAGAAGAATTTCACAAATATTGATTTTGGAATTTAAGAACAATTGCATTTAATAATTAAGAACAGAATCAAAAGGCAGCAATTCTCATAGTTATACAATCAACATACATAAATTGAAAATCTAGAAATTAAATACAATCAAACCATTGTGCTTGGATAGGGTTACATCAACACACCACGAAGGGGTTTAGCCGCTCATGATCTTCTAAGCTCCAAAGACAATTTTTTGATTTCTAGCTCTAGGAAGCGGTGTGTTTGTTTACAATGTTTAGAGCCCTATTTATAGGGATTACGAAAACCCTAAAAACCCTAGAAACCCTCAGAAAATCGGAGGTCAGTCTCCCAGTCCAATTGGGAGACTGAAAACCAAATCCACGCTAGAAAAGAATTGCTGCCGTTCAATACACGCCCGAGTGCGCTCAATCCTATGTTTTGTGAGCTCGAGCCTAGCTGTCATGCGCATGAGCGCAGGCATGCGCTCGATCCCTGGCAATAGACAGCTGCGCTCGATCCTAGATCCAGAATGCCCAGTTTTTTACCCTTTTAAACCCAATTTTCTATGGTTTGTCAAATAAGACCTAAAACACAAAAACAAAACAAAATCAAACAAATAACAATGCTAAGGAATTAACATATGTAAATTAAGGGGCTTGAATGTGCAACTTTCGGCGCTTATCATTTATATTATTTTTTGGTGTTTCAAACTGAAATGTATGCTTCTGATTGGAGGGTATAAAATACTCAATTTAAACCACGACCTGATTAAAGTTATTATCTGTATTATAAATGCAATTCAAAGATGTTTTCAGCCACATGTTTGAAGTGGCTCATGTTGGAGAAATGAGTAGGAGTAAAAGCATTCCCCCAAAATGGGCCATGAAACCTGCATTAACATAACCATAAAAATACCATGTGATATTGGGACCCCTTAAACTAGTACATGTGTCCAATTAGACATTTTTTAAAAACCTTTTCCCCCTAAAATAGCATTGAAGCTTTTTTTTTTTTTTTTTTTGGGTAAGTAACCATTTGCATATATATATATATATTCATGGGGCTAATATGAAAAGAGCCACCCCTTTTTGGTATTTTTTGGTTTTCTCATTTTTTTTTTTTTTTTACTTTTTTAATAATTTTAAATTTTCAAATGGTAATCTTTTAATAACTTTAAAGATATTTTGGACAGAAACGTACAAATGCATCTAATTTGATACACAGTGGTAGTATGGGATGCTCCGATGTTACTTTTTACAGTTTAAAAGCATAAATAAAAATGTAGTAATAATTCATAGAGCTAAAGCATATTATTCCCCTTTATTTTATAAAATGAACTTTCACATGGACCTCTAACCTTCCTAGCTAGTCAAGTTCTAGCTAGTGGACCAAAGTCCTCCAACCTTTCTAGGTGTAAGGATGTTTTTACTTGGATTTTTGCATGCTTATAGGGCTGAGGTGGCTAACATTCTAGATGTTTCCAGACTAGCTCAAACATTCGGGAGGAAACTTCTATCGTTTGGGTAACTCTTTTTTAAATAGAATAAAAATTTTATTATTTTTAAACATAATATATTTCATTTAATGATTATTTTAAATATGGTGAACATTTTATTGGAAATATTTTCCTATATGAATAAAACTAAGGGTCTCGGTTCATAATAAATATATTTCTATTTTCAAACTATTACAATGTGCCACAAGCATCGGTTCATCAATGGTGAGATCGATCGATTGATGTTTGCTAAACCCTAAAATTTTTGAACTTTTTTCAACACTTCTTGTAAAACACTAGAATATCAAGGCCTATGTATAAACCGGTGATTATTTTAAAATAATTTATATTTAATTAAGTGGGGTGTTACAATATGTTTCTAGTTATGGGAACTTGAATTTCGAGGCAAGAGCAAACTCCATATTGGGAGAACAGTAGGTTAATTTGTGCCTTGGAAAAGTCTATGACTTTAGCTTGCTCTTCCACATGCTTCCCTTTTGAACCTTGCTCCAAATGAAGATGTAGGGGTGATCACACCATAATTGGTGTGGTCATCTCTACACCTAACCTCCCCATGGAAGGTGATAACTTCCATGTAGGTTATAGTTAAAAGAGAAACAATGCATGCACTCTATAAATAGAGTGGGGGTTAGAATAGCTTAACAAGATTACTGCATATTTGAAATTGCTTCATGTGTTGGTTCTTCTTATGAACATGAATCGAGAAGTTTATATCTTCAAATTACAATTATATTTATTTGGTTATATATTCGGTTCTTTGAAATCTGTGTTAATAGATTCAAACACGGTTTAATATTTGTTTGGCTAGAATCAATCATTGAATGCGCCTGGCCTAATGGTTGAGGCTCTGCGAAGGAGAAGGCAACATTTCGATTCCTCACAGCAGCGTTGGCGGTTATTTGGTTTTTAACTAAAATTCTTTTGATGCAGCGGCAAAAATAATAGGCTACTGAATTCTCATGAGAAAATTGTCACTTGCTTAATATATTAACATATAGAGAGTAGTGGAAGGCCAAATCCAAGACCAAACCCATGCCACGGTTTGAACTTTGAAGTGGTTCTCAACCCGTGTTCTGCCCCATGCATACCAGAACCGCCCGACACGCCGACCAGTGAATTGCCTCGTGAGAAAAGGGATATCTATCAATTTGATGATAGTTAGACTATGACACAAATCTCACATGCGCCAACATATGAAGGTAACCCAAAAGTTTAAAAGAAAAGTGATGATGGTGAATTTGACCACAAATTCTTGATTGATAGATTCGGCAACGACAAGACATATAGCAAGAGGCTAAGAATCTTTTGTAGACTTCAGAGAATAAGCGGTCAGGAGCACAAAGTATACATGGGAAACATCACTTACAAAAACATATTGGGAAAAGAAAAATGTAAGTTTTATGTCATTGGTTAGTCATTGTTTTGTATGATATTTTATATGTGCCTATCATTCGTATAAATCTAATATCAGTGCATGTATTAGATAAAAATGATATGAGATAAATTCAAAGTCTGAGAAAGTTTATATATGGAAATGAATACACCAGTAAATGGTATAAATGTGGATAACATGAACTCATTTAAAGTTGATAATAAAGTTTTCATATCGGAATTTTTGAATGTGTCGGTAAATAGTTCTTATAAATGATTAGAATGAGTAAAAATGGATTATTGCCACAAGTTAGTTATGAGGTTTTTAATACATGTGAATCATGTATTAAGGGAAAATGACAAATAAGTCTTTTTTATAACATTCCAAATCATTAGATTTGTTGGAAGTAATCCATTCTCATACATGTGGACCTTTAAGAACTAAGACACATAGAAATTGTGTTGGAACTAGTGGCTCATATTAATACTAGTGGAAGGCCAAGTAGATGGGAGCGGAGTAAACGTCACGCTAGTGACGTTCATGGAGCGGACAAGTAGGGTTTTTCTATATATATATATGTATGATGTAACCCTGAATCATTAAGAGTAAAAATACAGCCGCCTCTCTTTGAACATAGGCAAATTGTCGAACCACGTAAATCTGTGTGTCGACTCTCTCTCTCTCTCTCTCTCTCTCTCTTAATCTCTCTCTTTTCGATTCTATATTGTTCATCAATTATTGTGCACAGTAACAAGAATTGGTATCAAAGCCTAATCTACGATGGCTGGGGTTGGTACATCTTCTACGAAGTTCGACGTGATGAAGTTCGATGGATCCGGTAATTTCAGATTATGGCAGAGACCTATCAAGGATTTGTTGGTGCAACAAGGGATGGTGAAGGTGTTATATGGGACGAAAGCAAAAGGGATGGCAGACATATATTGGAAGGAACTTGAGGCTAAAGCGGTGGCTACTATTCGGTTTTGTCTGGGAGATGACATGATGCATCATGTCGTGGACAGAGAATCTCAGGCGGCAGTTTGGTTGAAACTAGAAAGTTGGTATATGTCAAAGTCATTGACGAACAAGCTCTATCTAAAGTAGTGGTTGTATGGCTTGAAGATGGCGGAGGGCTCGGATCTGAGCCAACACATTAACATGTTCAATCAGATAATTGGAGATCTAAAGAGGGTTGATGCGACGTTCGAAGACGAAGACAAGGCGTTGATGCTATTGAATTCACTCTCAACTTCTCCTATGTATGAGAATCTGGTTACAACCCAAACATGGGGAAAAGAGTCCTTGGAGTTAGAGGACGTTACAGGAGCCCTGCTGGCGTATCATCAAAGGAAGAAAAACATTGATGATAACTCTCAAGGGGAAGGGCTAGTTGTAAAGGGTAACTATGAGTGTGGAAGAAGCAATAACAGGGGTGATTCGAAAGGCAAGAATTTTCGGTCAAAGTCCAGGGGGAGGAAGGACATCATCTATTATAAGTGCGGAAAGAAATGGCACATAAAGCGGGACTGTCCGAACTAGAAGGAGAACAAGGATGACAAGAAAGAAGGCTCCTCAAAATCTGAGAACGTAGTGGAAGACAATTCAGACGATGCTGATGGTGATATGCTTTTTGTTGCATCTAATTCAGAGCATCCTGTGGATTCTTGGATTCTGGACTCAGTATGTTTATTTCACGTGACATCTAACAGAGATTGGTTTGACACCTACGGGTCAATTACTTTTGGTATAGTTACTATGGGTAATGGTGCACATTGCAAAATTACTGGCATAGGTAATATTAGAATTAAAATGTTTGATGGTGTGGTTAGAACGTTATGCGATGTTAGACATGTACCAGATGTGGAAAAGAATTTGATTTCATTATGCACCTTAGGCTTAAACGGTTATGGTTATAAGTCTGAAGGTGGAGTAATGAAGGTGACTAAGGGTGCGATGGTAGTGATGAAGGGGCAGAAAATATCAAAGAATATTTATAAACTGTTGGGAAGTACAGTTGTAGGTGGAATTGCCTTTATAGAGTTTGATTCTGATTGTACTGTTTTGTGGCACATGTGGTTGGGTCATATGGGTGAGCGGAGCATGTTGGAGCTTCATAAGAGAAATCTGTTGAAGGGTGTCAAAACGTTCAAACTTGATTTTTGTAAGTTCTGTGTTCTAGGTAAACAAAATTGGGTACAATTCAAGACAGCCACGCACAAGACAAGGAATTTTGGACTATGTTCATTTTGATGTTTGGGGACCTGTGAGGACAGTGTCACGGGGAGGACATATGTACTTTGTAATCTTTATTGATGATCTCCCCAGAAAGGTTTGGGTGTACTTCATGCTGCACAAATCATAAACGTTTGCCAAATTCAAGTTGTGGAAAGCTGAAATGAAGAACCAAACTGAAATGAAGGTTAAGTGCCTCAAAACAGATAATGACACTGAGTACACAAACGACATGTTCAGAGATTTCTGTGAGCAGCATGGTATAAAGAGACATTTGACAGTATGCAAGACACCGCAGCAAAATGGTGTGGCTGAAAGGATGAATAGCTCTATTGCAGAGAAAGCACGATGTCTCAGGCTGAATGCTGGACTTACAAAGATTTTCTAGGTAAATGTAGTGAGTATGGCAAGCTACTTGATCAACAAGTCACCAAGGGCAACACTAGATGGGAAAGTTGTAGAGGAGGTGTAGACAGGTAATGAGGTAGATTACTCTGGATTGCGAGTAATTGGTTGTCCAGCCTATGTGCACATACCTAGTGAAGAAAGATCGAAGCTTGATCCAAATCCTAGACAGTGTTTCTTTCTCGAATACGGGAAATGGGTCAAGGGTTAAAAGTTTTGGGATCCGAAGGAGAACGAGGCGGTGATCAGTAGAGACATGGTATTTGATGAAAATTTCATGTTGAAGAGTACTTAGGATGAAAGCAGCAGAGGCCAAAAAGCAGTAACAGTGATAAGCAAGTGGTGTGGGTGCACTTAGAGACTCCTGTGCGGGAGAACACTTCTTATGGGACAGAGACCTCTACTTTAGGAGTAAAGCAGCATCACAGTATAGCCACAAACAGACCTAGACGCACTATCAGACCACCAGTCAGGTACGGTTATAAGGACATGGCTTCCTATACTCTTGTCATTAGCAGCGGAGATCCTACTACTTTTCAATAGGCTATCAATAGCCAAGAAAAGAGCAAATGGGTGGGTGTTATGGCGAAGGAAATGGAGTCCCTGCTTAAAAACCAGACATGGGATTTGGTGGAGCTTCCAGAGAGGAAGAGTGCGATAGGGTGTAAATAGGTGTTTAAGAAAAAAGGGGAGAAAAGTTCAAGGCTCGCCTAGTAGCAAAGGGTTATGCACAGCAAAAAGGGGTTGATTACAAGGAAGCTCATTATGACATGGAATTTGAGCAGATGGATGTGAAGACAGCTTTTCACCATGGTGATTTCGAGGAGCAGATTTACATGGAACAGCCAGAGGGGTTCAATCACCCTGAACAGGATCACTTGGTCTGTAAATTGAAGAAGTCACTTTATGGGTTGAAGCAGTCTCCAAGGCAGTGGTATAAGCGGTTTGACTCCTACATGATTCGAATTGGCTATAGGAGATGTGAGTATGACTGCTGTGTTTATGTGAGGAGCCTTGATGATGGCTCATTTGTTTTCTGTTACTATACGTGGATGATATGCTTATTGCAGCTAAGAGTATAGTGGAGGTTGATAAGTGCTAAATATTGCATACTTGGACCCCTTTATTTACATTAGTTAATCCTTTAGCTATGTCGTTATTAAATATTTTGTGTTAGTTTTGATTTTTTAATGTTTTGAAGGTCAATAAAGAAAAACTACAACTTTAAAGGGAAAAATGACAAGTTTGGAAGAAAGCATACATTGAGAAGACCTAGATGATGTGGTTAAGTGTAACCAAATCCAAGAAAATGTTAAATCGCATTAAAGATCAAATTGGATAAAATTTCGGATTTGATTCAAATTCAGATTCTGCACATGTCTCAGTATTTTGACCATAACTTCCTGCTCAAATAACGGATTGAAGTGATTCAAATGGCATTGGAAAGCTAACACAAAATAATACAATTCGTTCTGAAATATGATTTTCCTGACTCGAACGGTTACTATGCCAGAATCGCCCCGCAATTAAAGGATATAAATTTGGACAAATCCTATTCCGATTTCAGAGTTCTATTTTGACTGGGAGACAGACCTTCAAATTATCTCGGTTTAAAAGGGCTTTTAGGACTTTCAAAAGCCTATAAATAGACTTCTTTGCATTCAAGAAAAGATATAGAATTTCAGAGAGCAAAATTCTACAGTTTTTCTCTTTTTAGTTTAGGTTTTCTTTAGATTTAGGTTTTATTTTTATGTGGAGCTAAATTCCCAACTAAGGTTGGGGATGAAGCCTCACCGATGAAGAACATTAATACTTTCATGTAAGTCTTTATTCTTATGATTTTATTGAGTTTAATATTTCAATTGTTTTACTTCTTTTCAATGTTTGGAGTGATTCAAGGATACACTTGATGATTTAAGATAATTTCACATAATTGATTGCTTGATTATATTTGGCTAAATAATTGGATATCCCTTGTGATTTCAATTAAGATTGGATATCTTTTGTGATTTACGAATACATCTGATGATTTAATTGATATTGGATTCCTTTTGTGATTTGTGCAATGAATAGATACATGGGATGGTTTTGATTAACTGTTGAAGCATAGTGAAACATATATAAGATTTTAAATGTGAGAACTTCAGATTAATATTGATAAACATGGACGTATGTTGTTATAATTCGATGAGTGTGAATTCCCAAACCTTAGTCTTTTATCTCTTAGTTTAATTTCATTAGTTTATGTTTGTCTTTTAATTTCAAAAAATCAAAATTCAAAACCTTTTTGGAACTAGGTTAGGATTTAATTAGTTTAGATTTAAATTGCTCTTTCGAAAATACAATTCTTTGTGGGTTCGACCTCGTACTTGCAATCCATTAAACTACAATCGATTCATGCACTTGTGAGTTAAATAAATTTGCGCAACAGAGGTAGACAAACTGAAGGTTTTGTTGAGTAGAGAATTTGACATTAAAGATTTGGGTGTAGCCAAGAAGATTCTTGGGATGGAGATTCGTAGGGACAGGAATGTCAAGAAATTGTGCCTATCTCAAGTCGGCTATGTGAAGAAGGTGTTGGAGAGGTTTAGCATGGAGCATGCAAAATCGGTGAGTACACCTATGGCAAATCATTTCTGTTTGTCTACCTCACCGTGTCCAAAGACAGTTGAAGAAACTGAAGATATGTCTAAGGTCCTATATGCCAGTGCAGTGGGGTGTCTGATGTATGCTATGGCATGTACCAGGCCAGATATGGCTCATGCAGTGAGTGTGGTAAGCAAGTACATGGCAAATCCAGGGAGACAGCAATGAGATGCAGTTAAATGGATTTTCAAATACTTGAAATGTACTATTAACTATGGCATCACTTTTGTCAAACAAAAGAGTGATTTGTTAGTTGTGGGATATGTGGTTGCAGATTATGTAGGGGACTTGGATGCCAGGAGATCGACCACGGGCTATGTGTTCACTCTTGCAGGAGGACCCATATGTTGGAAGTCTATGATCCAGTCCACGATTGCGATGTCCACGACTGAGGCATAGTACATGGCGGCGGCTGAAGCTGTAAAGGAAGCTTTGTGGCTCACAAGGTTAGTCAAGGAGCTAGGTATTCAGAAAGGTGGAGTTTCATTGCATTGTGTAAGCCAGAGTGCCATTTTCTTGGCAAAGAACCAGGTGTATCATGCGAGAACTAAGCACATTAATGTGAGGTTTCACAAGATCAGGGAATTGGTTGCTACAGGTGAACTGTTACTTGAGAAGATCCACACTTCTGAGAATGCAGCGGACATGTTGACGAAGCCTGTTACTGCAGATAAGTTCAAGCATTGCTTAGACTTGACAAATGTCTTCAGGTGCTAGAGAGGAGAAGAGAGAGGCGGTGGCATCCCCAAACCTATTAGTTCCAAGTGAAGCCAAATGATTATCTTTGAATAGGTGAATACTCGCCAAGGTGGAGATTGTTAGAAATGGTGGCTTATATTAATACCAGTGGACTGGAGCGGAGTGAACGTCGCTCTAGCGACGGTACAAGTAGGATTTAGGGTTTTTCTATATATATGAATGATGTAATCCTGAATCATTAAGAGTAAAAATACAGCCGCCTCTCAGTGCACGTAGGCAAATTGCCGAACCACGTAAATTTGTATGTTGACTCTCTCTTTCTCTCTCTCTCTCTCTCTCTTAATCTCTCTCTTTTCAATTCTATATTGTTCATCAATTATTGTGCACGGTAACAACAATTGAATATTTTATTACCTTTATTCATGTTTATTTAAGATATAGAAATATCGACATTCTCAAACATAAGTTTGAAACAATTGATAAATTCAAGGAAAATAGTTTGAAGGGAGAAAATCAATTGGGAAAAAAATCCATATTAGGATAGTTGTGGTTGTGATTAGAACCAATTTCCTTTTCCGAAATCCCACATGTTCGGATTTGAGGATTTTTGGCCTAAGTGAAAAATCATTGTGTTTCCTTGACCTCATCATACAATTGATGCATGGGTTGTGACCCAAATGCCCTATGGACATAACCCATTTACTCCACTGTTGACCAACCCAAAACCCTAGCTGTTGGATTTGAGGGTTTTCCCTTGAATTCAAAATTTGTCTTTCATGATCTTAATACAACCCAAACCCATTAATTTGAAGCCCGATCTAGACCAATTGGATTTGAAAGTTTTTCGCTCGGATCTAAAAAATGACCAAAATACCCCTCACTCTCAAATTGGAAAATTTCGTCTAATTTGCGGACGACTTGATTTTCCTACAGGGTCAAGCCTATCTGTTGAATTGAGCCTCAAGCCTTATAAATTGAAAGCCTAACCTATGAACCTGGCAGTTTGAATTTTGGTATTTTGGCATAACCAAAAATGACTTGCCCTTAAGACAATACCGAACACTTCGAGCCATCAACCTTAACCCAAACAAATTTCTGTGTTTTGTCCGAATTTAGAAATCACTAAAATAACCCTGAGACCTAAACCCTAATTATCCTCGCATCTTGAGGACATCGTTATGTTTGACAACCCCAAGAGTGGCACCATTCATTTCGGTGCTATATTCTTTTAATACAAAATTTCCAAAACACCCTCAGAGCCTAGACCTAAAATTTTCATGACTTATCAAGTACCTAGGTGCCCTTGCATTTTGAGGTCACCATTATTTTGGGTTACTCAAAAGAAACCAAATATCTTATCAAATTCGGTGTTGTTTCCAAATGACCGAAATGCCCCTACCCTTAGGTGACCCCACATTTCCCACATCTCGCCCCTAAGGGCATTCTTGTTATTAAAGACCCCTCTTGAAAACCTAGAGATTGAAGTCAACCTCGACATTTGGAATCCATCAACTCTCACCTAGTCAAACTTAGGTATTTGGCCTAAGAATCTGAAATGACCTGATTGCCTTTGCGAACCGAACACACCTAAAATGCTGCTAAGCATTTGACCAGATTTCTAAACTATGAACCAACCCCTTGGCAACCCCACTAAGTTTTTATATCCCAATGTTTCCTGATACCTCCTTGCATTTTTCCTAACACCTGAGGGAGGATTTCAGTTTCTAAGACTAGGTTTCCACTTTTGTAGTAGATGGGTTATTGTTAAGGTCGCACTTAGAATTGGTAGTGATTCTTTTTGGCATGAAAAAGAGCGAGCACTGTAGCTTCATCTTCGTCTTATCTAACATGGTTCCGTAGAGCCCGAGCCTAGCTTTAGGAGGCTCAGGATCCTGACTCCAACTCCAATTTTGAGATGGAGGAGCCGTAGCAAGAGATAATTTCGGACAAGTCTTCAACTCACAGCTCTACTCAGGATGTTTCGGCCAAAGCACCGACAGCGACAACGTGCGATTTTCTTACGACCGCACACACTTCAAGGTCGTCAAAATGGAGAGCCGATACAACTCTTTCTACAGCAGTTGCAACATCATTGTAGAAAGAAGGACGAAAATGCTCGATGTGGGCCAGCCATCGTCGAATTAGTTCGGGAGTTTTTACGTGAACCCGCATGCCCTTTAGCATGACAACCGACTAGTATACCACGTGATGATTAGCTGAGTTCTTCGGGTCAAGAATCTCGCAACTGTCACGTAGGATAGGGTTCTCTCCTTTACACCCTTCTAACTAGGATTACCATTGACTACGAGTGCCACAAACACGGGGAGCTGCACCAGAAGGGACGAGCAGCTAATGGAGCCTCCTCGTCCATACCAGCAAACGACTTTGATCTGGAGCGTATCTACAACACGATCAGTGGACTTCAGCAATCTATAGGAAGTCTCACATCGGAGCTAGGAAAAATATCGACGACATTCTAGGGTCACTCCCGAAAATTCACAATCACTTGAACGAAATCCTTGCTCGACGTGAGAGATTACGGCATTTGGAGCCTAATCATCAACCTAGGAAGAGGGAGCCCTAGTACGCAAGGCACCCCGAGTCAAGATCAGGGGATCGAAGACGACATAGTAGGACGATTTCTATAGACTTTTGCTTGGTTAGTTGTTTGTGCATGTGTTGCTTGATGATGGCAATTTTGTTAGTATGCAACTGTTTCTTTTCTTTTATTTTTTTCCTTGGAATTAATTATGCATGCCTAAATCTTTCCGATCTTTTCAAAACCATATGTTTCATTTCAACTATTTTCTTTTACTTGTTTTTGAAAACCCTCTCTAGTAGGAGGATCTTGTTTATTACTAAAATGAAATTTCGATGACAAAATTCTTATAAGGAGGGGAGAGTGTAATACCCCGATAAAAACGATTGTTTTTATTAAAAGCTTTTCCACAAAGAATGGTTAAAGGATTTATGAAAGAAACCTAGTTTTATAACAACAAAGCTAAGCCTATACTAATAGCCTAGAAAGCTCCTAAAAGGTTTGAAGCATAGACCCAAGCTTAACCTTTTCTGTTCGGACATATGCTAGGGTTGCCGGACGTACGCTCTTGTCTTTAGTAGCGGACGTACACCGGGCGACCACACGGATGTACGCTTGGGGACCACCGAACGTACGCTACTTTTGGGTTAACCCCTAGATAATACCCAAAACGGACGCTGAATCCTTTTAGCCAATGTGCAATAGTACTGGACGTATGCCCCAATAGTAACGAACATCCGCTACTTTTCAGAGTAGTTGGTAGCGCCCTCAGCTTGTCTAGCCTATAAATACCACTCCCCTACCACCCTTTGAAACCATCATTCCGCCCCCAGACTCTCTGTAACCACCCTATATGAGTGCATTGTGAGTTTTAAGAGAGAAAGGAGGAAAGCTTGTGTCCTTGCCATTTTTCCCAAGGTAACCCCTTCCCATTTCTATGTTTTTAATTTTGTTCTTGTTGTGTTATAAGTTTCAAAGGCACTGTGTTAAGCTCTTGCAATCATTTCCTTACCAAAATAAGAAACATTTTCAAAAGAGTTTAAATCTCCTCTATTCTTTGTGTCGCATGATCGATGTGTTTTTCCTTACGTTGCATGTGTCTAATTTATAGCCTAGAAGGAGTTATGATAGCCTATAGAATTTATAGAGACCT
Source organism: Corylus avellana (assembly GCF_901000735.1). Lineage (NCBI taxonomy): Eukaryota > Viridiplantae > Streptophyta > Magnoliopsida > Fagales > Betulaceae > Corylus > Corylus avellana. The sequence goes on along the minus strand of NC_081543.1, from coordinate 18,347,879 downwards.
TGAAACCCCGATAGGAGCTTTTGGTCGAGATGCCTACTTACTAACCGGACGTACGCTCCTCAAGCCTGGACGTACGGTCAGGAGGTCAGACATCCGCCTTAGCCCCATTTGTGTAACTTAGGTCCCAGCAACCCTTTATATTAGGTTAACCTAATATTTAACTCATAAGGGTCCTCTAGTTCTATGTATAATGGTATGTTATGTTCCGTTATAGCAGGATTTAGCAATGTTGAAGGATTCAAGCGAGCGCGTAAGGTAAGTAAACACTTACGAACTCTTTCCTTTAAAACGTGGGATATGTCAACTGACTGACCACGAGTATGATATGAGCATATCTATATTTTCATAATTATTTGGTAATCTACTTTAATAACTAGTAATAAGATACATCGTATAACATGATACACGAGTACGTGCATTATAATGACCATGGGCTTACTATATAGACTTAATGCTATGGTCAAATGTGTGTATCGTTATGTCGGCTTTGGATACAATGATTCCGTGACTAGGCGCAACCATTCCCTAGTGGATGATAACTATAGAACAGACATCATTAGTGGTGTGGGCCACCCAAGGTCGGACTCGGTTGTACCACAAATGGGATGGACGATATAGTACAATGGTTGGGGCACCAACATTGTATTACAGGTCCCTCGGGATAGCGTCAACCCTACTGAGAAAGGGCAATATTTCGGATAGACCATACATAAGAGTTATGACCTATAAAACAATAGTTTTTCTGCATTAAAATACTTAGGCGATTGCCGCTAGGAGTACACCACTCTTTTATTAACTAAACAATACTGTTATAGTGTATTAACGAAGACAACACCTCTTTTAAATGTTCACTAAAACTGCACGTTTATTTAAGCATAAATGGGCTCAATCATACCTAATTGTGAGGTTTACTTATTAAGTCGTTAGACTTACATTGTTATTACTTTTCTAGGAAATCTGTTGCTAAAACCCAAGGGTGGTACGACAGCCACTATAGACTTGTTTTAAAGGTTATCAGGTTTGTTTAGATATTACTGTTAGTTGCTCCATATCTTGATTTCAAGGAATATACTTGTCCATCTCATGATTTAATAGTTTCTCTTATTTTATTTCACCTTCCTATGCATTAACTCTGATAATGCTTAGAGGGACGATTCCTCATTTAGCCACAAGTTGGTTAAACTGAGATAATTGCCAGTAACCCTGCCAGGTTAGCCAAGGCTAATTTTGAGGGCATTACAGGGAGTGAAGCAAATATTGTGATATTTGCATGGCACCAAGGTATGAAATTGTGTATTGGGCTAAGTGATCTTAACCTTATTGCTTGTAGTGATGCAGGTTTTGCAGGTTATGTAGAGGATGAAAAATTTACAAGTGAATGCATATTCCTATTTGGTGGAATGGTTGTTTCATGGTTTGAGTAAGAAGCAAGGTTGTGTTGTGGAGTTCACAATGGAGCTTTAGTATAATGGATGCAACACAATAGTAAGTCAATTGGTCTAGATTTAATTTTTTGTCAACAGTTTAATTTAGGTATACCTAGCCGACCAATAAATGTGTTTTGTGATAATAAGTCTGCTATCTCTTTAATAAAAACTGGAGCACATAGTTCCAAGGACAAACACATTAATAGAAGGTATTCCTATATTCCAGATATAGTGGAGAGAGGTGAAATAAATGTTGAATTTATTTCATCAATAGAGATGGTAGACGATCCTATGACCAAGGGATTGCCTCTGGATAAATTCAAAGGGCATGTAGCAACAATGGGTTGACGCATAGTCGGAAGGATCTAGGGACACCTAGAAGAACGATTTTATTCACTTCTACCTAATGGGGAAATAATTGGTCAATTAAGGGCAAATGACATGGATAAGGTACATACGTTATATCCCACATAAATGTAAAAGTCCACTGAAATGCATTATGTTGAGATTGGGTAATATCTATGCTCAGGGGGTGTAAAAAGACACTAATAAGGTGCATCAAGGAAAACCACAGGAATAATGGCTTTAAAGGAAGTACTTGATCAAATATTTAGCGAGGGTCAACACATGGTTTTGCGTACAACTGAAGTCATCAATTGTGATGGGTGTGGACTATACTCCCAACCAAGGAGAATTGATGTCGTTCATTTGAAAGATAGCGAAATGAAGTCATCCCTAATATGATATCAATAAGGAAGTATATGGTAAAGGATGCGGTCAGATAAGACGACGAAAATGTGCGCACGTATAGCCATGTCATGATCTGACGCCAATCTGTAGGTTTTACAGATGAGAGTTGGCATGGGGCAAAATTATTACTACCATGGTAATCATGCTCAGCTAGAGTTTATCACCAAATGTTATAGTTTAATTGTTATGCCAAATACACACCTAAATTAATAGGCAAATACTTGGTACGTTTTACTCGCAAGTGCACACGATCAAACAATAGTATAGTGCAACAAGTACGAGATCGATCCCACGAGGATTGTTGATTTTGTTTTAGAAAAAAAAATATTAATTTGTCACTAAATTAATATTGATAAATGAAAAGTTAAAGGTAGGGCTTTGATATCCACCACTAATCGTATTTAGATAATATAACAATATGCCAATGATCCAATCATATTATAAATACTTAATGTTTGCCAACCTAAGGGTATGGGTGTCTACTCCTTAAACTATTGATTTTTTTAAGCAACGAATTAGACATGGGTGTCTACTCTAATTCTTTTCTTTCTTAAAGGATTTGGCATGGGTGTCTACTAAATTGTTCTTTAAGAAAGCATAAGTCTGTGGAAATCTACTCCTGGCTCCCCATGTTGACTAACCAAAGAACCCGGCATGGATTTCTTTTGTTACTTTTATTAAACCCAGGATTCGGTCATCCAAACTAATTTAACTAACTAGTTCATACCGCATGCATATGTTGATCAGGCAAACACATATGAGGAATTCATGAAAACAGGAATTAATCGAGTTACATATTACAACATGATCATCACAAAGGAGCCAATATTGAATATTAAATAAACATAATTAGGGCTTCAATTGAGCCCTACTAAGTAAATTAGTTACACATGAGTTTGATATTCAACATCTTCATAAAATAAAATAGAAAGGAAAAGAATAAACTTGAAACTTGAACTTGAAGAGCTCTAATTCTTCTCCTTGGAAATTGTGTCTTTTCCCCAGATGCTTATTCTCAAGGTTTAGAGGTCTATTTATAGGCTTTTAGAAGTCCTTGTTACACTAGTAAACCTAGGAAATTCATAGGGTTTTAGTCTTATTACAAGTGAGACTTGGGAAACCCTAATATGGAAAAAATAACAGTCTGGCCACCTCTGATGTGTCATTTGCGCACGGATGCGCTTGATCGCAACTTGTGTGCGCTTGATCGCATGTTTGTGATCGCTCCTATGTGTGAGGTGCTCAATCGTGCATGGCTGCATCGCTGCTTGCCTTCTCTGGTAGTGCACTCGATCGCACGTTTCCTGCGCTCGATCACACTGTCAGGGACTCCAATTTTTTCCATTTTCTCTCTTTGAGCTCAAATCTTCCAGATTTACTTCCTTATCTTCCAAAAGCCTACAAAATCATGGAAAACACATAAAAGAACTAAAATAGGACAAATTAACATACTTAAGGAATTAACACATATAAGTTTAAGGGCTAAAATATGAATATTTTGGCACTTAACACACCCCCAAACTTACATATTGCTAGTCCCTTAGCAATACAAAACTAAAAACAAAATGACATATAGAAAACAGAAAGATAAATCCATCTTTCCTGAGATGTACGATTGCATTTAGTATATGCAACAAGCCTTTTAAACCCCTAGGAATTCCCTAGAGGACGAGTGAAGTCGCGTGAGGGCTTTTCAAGAATATTACCCACAAACATTGATAAGTGCCAAATATTGCATATTTGGACCCCTTTATTTACATTAGTTAATCCTTTAGCTGTGTCGTTATTTAATATTTTGTGTTAGTTTTGTGTTTTTAGTGTTTTGTAGGTCATTGAAGAAAAACTGCAGCTTTAAAGGGAAAAATGCGAAGTTTGGAAGAAAGCATACTTTGAGAAGACCTAGATTGTGTGGTTAAGTCTAACCAAATCCAAGAAAAGGTTAAATCAGATTCAAGTTCAGATTGAATAAGATTTTGGATCGGATTCAAATTTAGATTCTGCACATATCTTAGTATTTTGACCATAACTCTCCGTTCAAATATCGGATTGAAGTGATTCAAACGGCATTGGAAAGCTAGCTCAAAATACTACAATTTTTTATGAAATAGAATTTTCGTAATTCGTACAGTTACTATGTCAAAATCGCCCCACAATTAAAGGACACAAATCTGGACGAATCCTATTCCGATTTCAGACTTCTATTTTGACTGGGAGACAGACCTCCGAATTATCTAAGTTTACTTGGGCTTCTAGGACTTCCCTAAGCTTATAAATAGACTTCTTTGCATTCAAGAAAATATACACAATCCCAGAGAGCAAAATTCTTTTGTTTAGTTTTTCTTTAGGTTTAGGTTTAGGTTTAGATTTTATTTTTATGTGGAGCTAAATTCCCAACTAAGGTTGGGGATGAAGCCTCGCCGATGAAGAACATCAATACTTTTATGTAAGTTTTTATTATTCTGATTTTATTGGGTTTTATATTTCAATTGTTTTACTTCTAATCAATTGTATGGAGTGATTCTTGGATATCTCTTGTGATTCAAGGATACATTTGATGATTTGAGATAATTTCATATGATTGATTGCTTGGCTTTTAACTCATAAAAATTGGATATCACTTGTGATTTGTTCTACGGATACATCTGGTGTTTCAATTGAATTTGGATTCCTTTTGTGATTTGGTCAATGAATGGATACATGGGATGGTTTTGATTAATTCTTTGAAGTATAGTAAAACATATCTATGATTTAATTTGTGAGAACTTCGGATTAATATTGATGAACATAAAGTATGTTGTTATGATTTGGTGAGTGTGAATTCCCAAACCTTAGTACCTTTATCCTTAGATTTACTTATTTTATTTAGTTTATGTTTATCCTTTAATTTTCAAAACTCAAAAATCAAAACCCTTTTGGAACTAGATTAGGATTTAATTAGTTTAGATATAAATTGCTCTTTCAAAAATACAATTCTCTGTGGGATCGACCTTGCACTTGCAATCCATTAAACTACAATCGATTCGTGCACTTGCGAGTTAAATAAATTTGCACAACAAGTTTTTGGCATCATGCAAGAATTCATGTTATCCAAAAATTAAGGTATCACTCAAAACCATGATTCTCATTCATTAGCAAGCTTAAAAAGATAAACTCCATCTTCACAATGAATTGGAATTCTAAAATTTAATCACTTACAAAAAACATTCTAAGGCATCACAAGTTCGAAACAGTGTAAAGCGAACTAGCACATAAATATGAAGCTTCCAATTATTTTCAATGTACAATGTCTTAATATCTCAAAGTTCACTGAAATCCCTATTAAAATGAACAACAATGGCATATTTTTCTTTTTTTCGTCAGGTTATGCAATGCTTGGTTCCTTTAAGCTTTCTAATTGACTCATGTAACGAGTGTTAAGTCAATGACTCCCAAACCAAATGGTTTTAGGGCATTAGGTGTAGAGACATATATATATATATATATTCTTGTTACAAACAACAAAAATAAAAATAAAATAAAATTGGACAAAGTGTGTGTAAACAAAAACTTGTTGTGCCAAATATTACCAAAATTAATAGATAATAATTAGTACGTTTTACTCGCAAGTGCACAAGATCAATCGATAGTATAGTGCAACAAGTAAGAGATCGATCCCACGAGGATTGGTGATTTTATTTTAGAATTGATAAATGATAAGCGCCGAATGTTGCACATTCACGCCCCTTAATTTGCATATGTTAATTTCTTAGCATTGTTATTTGTTTGATTTTGTGTTTTCAGGTGTTTAATAAAGATACAAGAAAATCTTTGATTTTGGGCTCAAAATGCAGTTTACTATAGCGGATTCACTGTAGCAGTTTATGTAGCGATTCACTGCAGTAGTTTTACTGTAGCGGTACTGTAGCAATTTTATTGTAACATGGTACTGTAGCTACAGTACGCTCGAGCGCAGCTATAGTGCGCTCGAGCACACACGCGCGGCAAAGGCAAAAAGGAGTTCGAAATTGATAAAGAAAGTTTTTCTAAGTCTCCCAATCTGACTGGGAGACTGAATTACAGTTTTTCTGGGTTTACTAAGGCTTCTAGGACTCCCCTAAGCCTTATAAATAGGCCTCTAAGCATTGAGAAAAAAGAACACACCGCTTCCTAGAGTTAGAAATCATAAATTTGTCTTTGGAGCTCAAAAGATCGTGAGCGGCTCAACCCCTTCGTGGTGTGCAGATGTAACCCTATCCAAGCACAAAGGTTTGATTGTATTTAATTTCTAGATTTTCAATTTATGCATGTTGATTGTATAACTATGAGAATTGTTACCTTTTGATTCTGTTCTTAATTATTAAATGCAATTGTTCTTAAATTCCAAAATCAATATTTGTGAAATTCTTCTCTTGTCTTAGAAAGTATTTTACTTTTGTTGATCTCAAATCATTTTTGTTTTCTGTGATTATGAGGATGATGGTTATACAATGGGTTTAATTGACATATAATCAATAGGATGTGATAGGCCATACCTAGGGAAGACAGATTGTACTACACCCTAGTTTTGTGTAATTTGGGTAGACAATCAGTGCCAACCGAAGATGGGTTATACTTATTCATTGATTAGATGTATCCTATTAAAGAATTTGATAATTTATACCTAGGGAAGACGGGTCGTACCACATCATAGTGGTTAGGTGGACGATCCGTGCCAACCGCAGATAGATTATGATTATTCTTTGATATGGTAGTTTCTTGTTTATTTATAACATGAAAAGAATGATTTTCTGGGATTAATTATGATTAACCATTGTTGTGCGAATAGAGGTGAAGTCAATACCCTACACTCTCTCTCTTATTTTAAATCTCTTTTATTTTCATGCACTTTAGTTTTAAAGAAAATCAAATCAAATTCTCTTTTTAATTAAGTTAATTTTAATCTTTCGAACTTGATAACAAAACCTCTGCAGGCCCTGAGGTTCGACACCCTCAATATAGCTCTATCTTATAGGATTCGTACTATTGCGAGTGGTAATTTTTATTATTGATATTTTTGGACACAAAAATACCACATCAATTTTTGGCGCCGTCGCCGGGGACAACTTAACGGTTTTATTATCAAATTTTAAGGATTAATTTTAGCTTAATTTTTATTTTATTTATTTTATTTTTCTTTATTTTACGTTTATAATTTAATTCTGTTTTTTTTTTTTTGTGTTTTATTTTGGTTTTGTTGATTTTCTCAAACAGGTCCGTAGCTACCCATCTCTGTGACTGCGATCGAACGCATCCCCCGTGCGATCGAGCGCACGTACCCACTCCACCTTCTGCACTCGATCCTTCCTAGCCTACAATCGCACCCATCGACGGTAGTACGCTCGAGCATACCCTGCCGTGCGATCGAGCGCATTAGCAGAAGTCAGCATCCAAATTTCCAGGACATCTAAGGGCCGTTTGTGAGTTTTTGTTTTTATTTATTTTTATTTTTCTGTTGTTATTTTATGTTAATTCTATTAGTTAGTTCATGTGGGGAGGCATTCCAACACCCCATGCACCATGTTCATATTACTATAGTCCTTATCATCATGTTAGAGATTGTCCTACAGCAGGACAATTTTCTAATTATTCTTATGAGCATATGAATAGACCATTCTCTAGACCAAGGAATGAACTTTATTCTGATCCCTATAACCCGGCATGAAGCAACCAGCCTAATCTCTCGTGGCAAGCTCAAGCTCCTGGGAATTATGCTCCACAACGTCATGAACTGTACCATCAGGCATATCCGCAGTTCAATGATCAATCATATTCCCCTCAATATCAAGCAACTCCACTGCAAAAATACTAGGCCACACCACCTCTCTCAGATTCTAATTTTGAGGATCGGATGCTAAAAATAATGAGTGCGCTGGCGGGCGAGATAAAGCAGACGGTGAAATCTCAACAGGAGATGGTGAACTCTCAATCCATTGCTAAGATAGAAGCCTACGAAGAGGAGCCATCTCCCATCTATTGGCCTCCACAACAACAATATCAATAGGAGCCAACTCCCATCTACTATCCTCCACAACAACAATACCAAGAGGAGCCACCTCTGCTGTCAGATGCTGACTTTCAAAATACGGTGTTGAAGATTCTCAGTGAAGTAAAGGAGACGAATCAGATTGTGAAGTCTCAACAGGAACTTTATACCCCTCAATTCTTCGCTGAGATAGACGCTAAGATGGAAGCTCATGTTGAACAAATCATCAACCACCTCAATAGGATGGAAGAAGAAGAAGAGTTTCAAAGTCAGCCGGTGGCCAATCCTGATGGGCACTACATGGAGGAAGAAAGTACCTCTTGTCATAAGCAAGCGATCACCACACTGAGGAGTGGAGAGGTGGTCGAAAACCCCGTGGAAGAAAGGAAGGAGAAGCAACAGGAGGAGCAAATTGAGGTCCCACAGGATCTACATCAGGAAAAAAACAAGGAAGCAAGCACGAAGGTTTCTTGACCATCGCCTCCTATTTCGGAGATGCCATATGAGCCCCAAGCCCCTATTCCAGGTAATCTGAAATCTTCATTTTTAGGGATAGATGACACTATCCCGGTCATTATTTTTTATGACTTACCAAGAGATCAGGAGGGTAGTCTGTGAGGGCTATTAGACGAGCAACAAGAGACCATTGAGGTAGAAAAACTCTCCAAATATTCTCCCCATTTTATTCTAATTCATGATTCCTTTTCGGATGAGAAATTGTTTGGGAATACTCAGAAGGATCTACCTTAATATGCTGACATTTGGAATTACCCATTTGTGGGTAAAATTTATTCTCTTTGGTCTAAGAGAAGAAAAGATTGGTGCTTCAAATTTAAACTTAAGGGTCAGAGAACACTGCGCGCATCAAGGTTGTGGATTCTGTTGACTTGGCAAATTCCATATATTTTGACTAGATGAGTTAGTTTCATAGGATCGAGCGCAGGCCCTGTGGACTCCTCATTCTACTAGGGTACATGATCTCCATCCAGGTTTACTTTATCCATTGTTGTTTCATTCCTTGATTATATTTTTACAACAATGTGTGCGCTTGATTGGTATTTGGTTGGAGTATCACTTTGTTTTCCAGGACATGTGTTTTTGCATTCAAGTTTGGGGGTATGATATGCCTCCATCTGCTCATTCAGGTATTTCTGTACTCTTGATCTTATTCTTTAGTTCTATACATACATTGGGGACAATGTATGATTCAAGTTGGGGGGTATGGAAAAACAAAACACAGTCCATTATTACTGTTATGTCATTCTTAAGCATATGGTTGAGCTTTGATTTTGGTTTCAAATTCATTGGTAGGCATAAAGTTGTGAACACATGATCATATGACTTAGTGATTTTGAGTCTTATTACTTACGTTTGGCAATATGGGATGCTTCTTGCTTCAATTTAAATTTATCTTGAGCACACTAGCACATGTCTGTGAGGTACGAATTTTGAGACCAATTATGTTTGTTTTCAATATCTTGAATTCTGTTGGGTGACATATTGGGTGAATAACTTTGGCATGCTATAAAAAAAGAAAAAAAAAAATCAAGTTTGAAATTTTCGCTGAGTAACCGGACCTCTTGCCTCATTAAGCAGTGAGTGTTCGCGTCAAAAAGTGAAATTTTTAAGTTGATTAATAAAATTGCTAGCTTAGCTTCGTAGCCTTTTTGACTTGAGTTAGTAAGTCCTTAGGGGTGTCTTTACACCTAATGCCCTAAAGCCATTTCGTTTGGGAGACATTGGCCTAACGCTCGATACATGGGTCAACTAGAAAGCTTAAGGGAGCTAAGCATTGCAAAGCCTTACAAAAAAAAAAAGAAAAGTGTATGCCTTGGTTGTTTCATTTGATATGAAGTCCAATGAATTCTGAGATGGTGATTCATTCATATTGGAATTATTTTGAAACCTCATGACTATATGTTAGTTCACTTTGCACTAATTCAAATTTGTGTAACTCAATCGGCCATTTGTAAGTGATTTGACTTGTAAATTCCTTGGAATTTTGAAGATGGAGTTTATAATTTAAAGTTTGCTAATGGAGTTTATACTTTATTCTCTTGAATGACATAATGATGACAATGTTTGTGGGTATCATTCTTGGAAAACCCTCACGAGACTTCACTCGTCCTCTAAGGAATGCCTAGGGGTTTAAAAGGCTTGTTGTATACGCTAAATGCAATTGTATATCCCACGAAAGATGGATTTATCTTTTTGTTTTTTAGTTTATTTTCTGTTTTGTATTGCTAAGGGACTAGCAATATGTAAGTTTGGAGGTGTGATAAGCGCCGAATGTTGCACATTCCAGTCCCTTAATTTGCATATGTTAATTCCTTAGCATTGTTATTTGTTTGATTTTGTTTTGTTTTTGTGTTTTCAGGTGTTTAATAAAGATACACGAAAATCATTGATTTTGGGCTCAAAATGAAGTTTATTGTAGCGGATTCACTGTAGCAGTTACTGTAGCGGATTAACTGTAGAAGTTTTACTGTAGCGGCACTGTAGCAATTTTATTGTAGCACGTTACTGTAGCTACAGTACGCTCGAGCGCAGCTACAGTGTGCTCGAGAGCACATGCGCGGCAAGGGCAAAAAAGAGTCTGAAATTGATAAGGAAAGTTTTTCTAGGTCTCCCAATCCGACTGGGAAACTGAATTACGGTTTTTCTGGGTTTACTAGGGCTTCTAGGACTCTCCTAAGCCCTATAAATTGGCTTCTAAGCATTGAGAAAAAAGAACACACCACTTCCTAGAGTTAGAAATCAGAAATTTGTCTTTAGAGCTTAGAAGATCATGAGCGGCTAAACCCCTTCGTGGGGTATTGATGTAACCCTATCCAAGCACAATGGTTTGATTGTATTTAATTTCTAGATTTTCAATTTATGCATGTTGATTGCATAACTATGAGAATTGCTACCTTTTGATTCAGTTCTTAATTATTAAATGCAATTGTTCTTAAATTCCAAAATTAATATTTGTGAAATTCTTCTCTTGTCTTAGAAAGTATTTTACTTTTGTTGATCTCAAATCATTCTTGTTTTCTGTGATTATGAGGATGATGGTTATACAATGGGTTGAATTGACATATAATCAATAGGATTTGATAGGCCATGCCTAGGGAAGACGGATTGTACTACACCCTAGTTTAGTGTAATTTAAGTAGACACTCCGTGCCAACCGAAAATGGGTGATACTTCTTCATTGATTGTATGTATCATGTTAAAGAATTTGATAATTTATACCTAGGGAAGATGGGTCGTACCGCATCTAAGTGGTTAGGTGGACGATCCGTGCCAACCGAAGATAGATTATGCTTATTCTTTGATAAGGTAGTTTCTTGTTTATTTATAACATGCAGAGAATGATTTTCAGGGATTAATTATGATTAACCAATGTTGTGCAGATAGAGGTGAAGTCAATACCCTACACTCTCTCTCTTATTTTAAATTTCTTTTATTTTCATGTACTTTAGTTTTAAAGAAAATCAAATCAAATTCTCTTTTTAATTAAGTTAATTTTAATCTTTCGAATTTGATAACAAAACCCCTACAGTCCTTGAGGTTCGACACCCTCAATATAGCTTTATCCTACAGGATTTGTACTATTGCGAGTGGTAATTTTTATTATTGATATTTTTGGACACAAAAATACCACATCAATAAAAATATCAAATTATAACTAAATTGATATTGTGAAAAAGAAATAAAAAGATGTAAAGATAAATGAAAAGGTAAAGGCATGGCTTTGATATCCACCATTAATCATACTTAGATACTATAAAAAAATGCCAATAATCCAATCATATTATGAATACTTAATGTTTGCTGACCTGAGGGTATGGGTGTCTACTCCTTAAACTATTGATTTTCCTAAACAACAAATTAGGCATGGGTGTCTACTCTAATTCTTTTCTTTCTTAAAGGATTTAACTTGGGTGTCTACTAAGTTGTTCTTAAAGAAAGCATAAATTTATAGAAATCGACAAACACATGAGGCCTAGGGCCTTTGCCATCTAATACAGGAACATATATCAGATTTCTTCAGATACTTGGCACATATAGAACATTATGTAAAACAACGGAAGACCCTTTAACAGAAATCCTACATTTTCCTTCGCCTAGCACATCACTGTAAGTATTGTTGCCCATGCACACTCTATGTTCTCCGACCTTTTTCTTTTTGAAATCTAAGAAGAATTCTCGGTCTCTTCTAATGTGTCTTGTTGCTGCCGAGTCGATCCACCAAGAATTTGAAGTCAATTCTGCCATCATCACTTCAGTAATGGTCATAGCTATTTCTTTCTATTTCTTGTCACCGTTGTTCTTTGGACAATTTGCCTTGAAATGCCCCATTTTACCACATTTGAAACATGCTCCTTTGATTTTATTTTTATTTTTACCATTGGGCTTACCTTTCCATTTCTTTTTGAACTTTCTTGGCTTACCATTGAATGCTGGAGCACGTGAAGTCTGAGTGTTGATTTGAGCCATCATGAGATTGCTGGATTGCCCTTGTCTCCTTCTTCGTTTCATCCTTTCTTCTTCTAATACGAGCAAAACTGGTAAGGAAATTATGGTTATATCTTTTCCGCTATGGGTCAAAGATGTTATCACATGTTCCTAAGATAGAGGAAGACCATTAAGTATTGTGGTAACTTGCATTTTGTCAGATATTGGATGATCGACAAATGCAAGTTTCTTTGCAATGAGTTCCATTTGGTTTACAAAGTCGCCCACATAGTCATCCTCACTCATACGTGCACTATTATATTTATCTAATAATAGTTGTATGTGAGTATCAGACCTAGGGCCATACTTTTCCTCTAATGCTTCCATTATTTCCTTAGCAGTCTCGTATCCTTCAAAGAGTGGGATGATATTATCTTTCATGCAATGGAGGAGAGTGGCCTTTGCCATTAGGTCATCTTCTAACCATTTTTCCTTTTTCTTGATAGCTTCATCATTTTTCTCATCCTCTACTACAGGTCTTTTTGATGTGAGAGTGTGTATAGTTCTCTCATGCGTCAGTACATAAGAGATATGTCATTTCCACATTCTAAAATTTATTCCATTAAGGCTTTCAACCTTTGAGGAATCTATACCACTTTTAATAGCCATTTTATAATGTGGATACGATAAATTTAATACGAATACAAATATCTATTTACTGTAATATGTTAGATATTAATTAGATACACACCAACACAAAACTTAAAAATGTATTTCTAAGTTATTACAAACCAACAAATAATAAAAATTGATAAGTTTATTTATTTTTATTTTTGAGATCAGTCGTCTCTAGGATAGGTCAGCCTTGCCTAGTAATCATTCATACAAGCTCTATAATATGGACGGTTTGGAACTACCAATATAAACTGGTCACCGCTTGGTGGAATTGTGTATCGATTGTTGCCCATTGGCCACAAATCCCTTGGATTTTGCTCAACTGTCCTTACAATTCTCAAAGGACGTTGACCCCTCAAGCGTCTATCACTTGAAATCTCTGATTGAACCAAATTTGGTACAATGAACTCCACTTCCATATGCTCCGTTGGTGACAGCCAACACGAGTGAAAAAACCTCCGATTTGATTGCCTCTGACCTTGATGAGAAGACTCACCCCTTCCCCAATTATATTTTTGAGAATTATAGTTTGAAAACCCTTGAGGTCAAAAATGATGGTATTGGCGGTACTGTTGAGCAAAACCGGGTCGGATCCAACCGGAATTGGGTGGGCCGAGTCTTCGGGCTAGCCACGCGCCTGCCACGCGCTTCACAGGTCTAGCGCGTGGCGGGTTCATCTGCTGGCGGGTATCAGTGAGAACACGCGGGTCGGATAGGCTCTCTGAGATTTCGGTTTGGGCGACGATCAGGGTCACAATACGAGTATTCGGTTGGTTCTAATCCGATTTTGCTGGGGAGGAAATGGGCTTGACCCGATTGGGCTTGGCCCTTTTTACTTGGGCTTGGGCTCTCAGTACGGATTTCTGGGCCGTATGTTTATACTTGGGCCCAGTTCGGGTCACTTCTTGGGTCGGGTTGTGAAAATCCGAAACGGTGTCATTTTTGGAATTGTGCAAAACGACGTCGTGTCATTTTTTACATACCTGTTCAAGAGTTAGGATTTTGGTGTCGTTTCGGTGTGAAACGATGTCGTACCTTATGGGACTGTAAATGTTCTCTGATGAAAACGAAACGGCGTCGTTCCTTTGAAGTGGAACGACGTTGTTTGGAGAGGATGGGGCGCGCCCCCTTGGAGACACCGAAACGGCGTCTTTTCGAGGGGTAGTATCATGCGCCCCTGGATCAAACGCCTGAACGGTGTCGTTCCAATTAAATGGAACAACGTCGTTTCGGTTTTTTGACACAGGGGTGTTTGTTTCCCCTTCCCTGTTGATCAAAACGGTGTAGTTTTGATCAACAATGTTTTCCTCTCCAGAAAAACTTCCAAAACAGTGATTTTTTGTAGAAAAAATTTTAGAATTATTTTCTTAAAAATCATAATTATTTATTTCATCAACCCTAGAATTATTTTCTTCCCAAGAATTATTCCCTTCCCAAGAAGAACCATAAACCGCACCTTTGGTTGGGGATGATTCACCAACAACGTCAAAACCCGGAGGAGGAAAATTTTGGCTTTGAAGATCCACCGAAGGAGATGCATCAAACGGAGTTGCAAACAATTCCTTCCAGTATTTTTGTTCCAGTAAATAGCATTTCTTCAAAGTTGTAAAATCTCTAGTAAATTTTGATCCACCAACAGCAATTTTAAGAAGTTCTTCATGTGGGTTTCAGATTATCAAATGCAGATTATAAAATACCACAGAAGATGCCAAACCTAAACTTTGTCTGTTGATGGTTTGCAAAATTTCCTTCATATACTCTTTATTTTCTTCATCAGAATCTCCTTTTTCTTCTTTCTCTTTCATAACCTTGACGCTCTGATACCACTGATAGAATAATATGAACATATGATCATGTTTGTAGGAATCTCCCGTTAGGGTGGATATCCAATGGATGACAAAAGCAACGTAATAATGAGATAATGAATTTTGACATACGTTCTTCTCATTATCAAACTCTATTTATAGAGTTAGAATATGACTCTTCATCAAGAATCACACCTTGTCACTTTATCATAACTACCATTGAATGTTGTGATTGGCTATGGGAATGACCACACTAGTTATAGTGTGATCACCCCTTAAACCATCATTTCCCAATGTGGGACTAACTTTCTAAAATGTTATAGTAACATTTAGATAAAAAACAATTTTTTTGTTTTTTGTTTTATAAATAAGACTTCATTAAAACATATATATATATAACTAAAGAAAGAAAGGAAGGAAGGAAGCAAAACGCGAAGAACAAAAACTAGCTAGCATGACCTGGGAATTTTTGTCTGATTTTGTCATGTTTCTCTCCTTTCTTTTTCTTTTTTGACCTGATGATGGTGATTGTCTTTTTCCTCTTGTTTTTCCCTGCTCATATATACACATACGTACCCATAACGAACCTAGGTAAATTTTATAGAATAACCTTATAAAATAACCTAGTTAGAATTGTTTTGTTTAGGGTTTCCACCAAAAATGCATTTAAATTTGGATTGAGATTTTTTTTTTTTTTTTTTTTTTTTTGGTTTTTCAAGATTTATTAGATTAGGTAAATGTTAAAAATACACACTTTGGTATTATTCCCATATATAACAAATGCATATCCATGAATACTGGATATATTTGTTAATTAATAGAGAGGTACATTTTCACATAAAAAATATAAACCTACGTATATATATAGGTTTATATTTTTTATGTAGTTGAAATTAGGTTTATATATATGCATGTGCTTGAAATCAGGTTTAAATTTTTTAAGTCTTATATATTTGTTCCTAATTTATATACGTAGAGAAAAATAGACAAGATTTGGATGACAAAGTCTAAGTGTACAAGGGAATATAGAGACGGGTGTAGATTGTTCGTAGAGTTTGTAGTTAATAACTGTAGAATCCCTGATGGATTCATGTATTGCCCTTGTAAGATTTGTCGAAATAACCGGCGCCATCTGCCAGGTTACATATTCGACCAGTTGACAAGGGGTAAAGGAATGATGCCAAAATACACACTCTAGTACTATCACGATGAAAAGCATGTACAAGGTCCTAATACAAGCTCTAATTCGAATTGCCCGGCCACAGATGCGGGTGCAAGCGCAAATTAGGGTGGAGACATGCACACAATGTTGCGTAATTTATTCGGCATGCATGACGTTAGGAAAGACAATTGTGAGCCTCGGGTCATGGTGCAAGAGGGTGAAGAAATTGTGAACCAAAAAGCCGCTGAAGGTGACGCACTAAAGTATTACGACCTTGTTAAAAAGGCGGAGAAATCACTTCATACTGGGACCGAACATAACAAATTGAGTGCAACTGAACACCTGTACAACTTGAAGTGCGTTGGTGGACTTAGTAACGCGATATTCTCGTCTTTCCTTGAGTTCATCAATCAGTTGATGCCTGCAAGTGATGAAACTCTGGCAGTTAATACATATGAGCCAAAAAAGTTTCTACGGGACATGGGACTCGGGAATGAGAAGATTCCGGCGTATTGTAATAACTGTATGTTATTCTGGAAGGGCAATAAGGAGTTGAATTCATGTACCGTCTGTGAAAAATTTAAATGGAAGGATGCAATTAATTTAGATGAGGATGGTCAGCCCATATAGTCAAGCAAGAAACATCCGGTGAAGGTGTTGCGGTGGTTTCCACTCATACCATGACTAAAGAGGCTGTTTATGTCATAGCATACTGCACCCTATATGAGGTGGCATGCAAAAGGCCGCACTAAGGACGGCGAATTAAGGCATCTGGCCTACGGTGTATTGAGGCATTCGGCCGACGGCAAAGCATGGAAGTCATTCGACAATTTACATCCGGAGTTTTCAGCAAACAACAGGAATGTAAGGCTTGGACTAACCTCGGATGGATTTAATCCATTTGGAAACATGAGCACATCCCACAGCACTTCGCCCGTAATGCTTGTACCGTACAACTTGCCTCCTTGGATGTGTATGAAACAGACGTCTTTCATACTATCAATGATTATCCCGAGCCCAAGTTCACCTGGAATGGATATAGATGTCTACCTTCAACCTTTAATTGAAGAGTTACAAGAACTATGGAATGTAGGGTACGCACATATGACGTCTATAGAATGTAGGGGTACGCACATATGACATCTCAAAGAAAAATAATTTTGTTCTGCGAGCGTAGTTGATGTGGACAATTAATGACTTCCCAGCATACGCAGATTTGTCTAAATGGTCTATCAAGGGTGAGAAGGCATGTCTTTGTTGTATGCACTCGATAAGGTCTAAATGGTTAAAACATGGCCATAAATGGTGTTTTATGTGGCACAGGCGATACTTACCCATAGATCATCCGTGGAGGCGGAACAAAAGAACATTTGATGGCAATGTAGAACTAGAATGTGCCCCTGATATGCCAAGTGGAGATGAAATCCTGAGCCAATTCGAAAGGATGGTGTTTGGGGATGAGAACACCGATATGGCAAGGCCGGATGATAAAGAAAAAGGAAAGAAGCGGAAGACAAATACTTATAATGTAGTATGGAAGAAGAAAAGTATTTTCTTTAGGTTACCATATTGGAAAGATAATTTATTGCGTTATAACCTTGATGTCATGCACATAGAGAAATTCGTGATGGACAACATACTTGGTACAATACTGAACATTTCAGGGAAAATGAAGGACAACCTCCAAGCCCGCATAGATTTGCAAGAAATGGGTTTGAGACGTACACTTCACCCCTACACTGGCGAGGATGGTAAGACCTATATGCAACAAGCTTCCCACAAGATGTCCAAGGATGATAAAACACATTTTTTAAAAGAGCTACGAAATGTAAGGGTGCCCGACGGATATGCCTCGAACATTTCCCGTTGTGTACGACTTAAGGACTGTACAATATCGGGGTTAATGAGTTATGACAGTCACGTACTGATGTAACAGCTTCTACCTATTGCATTGCGTGGATCACTTCTAGGCAACATGGTTAAACCTCTTGTTGAGATGTCTGCATTCTTCAGGGGCTTATGTTCAACAACATTGACACAAGAGGATATTGACCAACTATAAGGTGACATCTGTATCACGTTGTGCAAGATGGAACAGGTTTTTCCCCAGCTTTTTTACTAGCATAGTTCATATGGTCGTGCATCTTATTCGTAAATGTCAACTCGGTGGACTGGAACAGTATAGGTGGATGTATCCAGCAGAGAGGTCAAATTTGTTTACGGATATTCCTGATTTTAATTTTTCACTCCAATACAAGACAATTACTAACTGAACTGATTGACTGATCGATGCTCATATTTAGGACCATTGGAGTGTTCAAATCTAATGTGCATAACAAAGCGGCTTCTGAGGGCTGTATTGCGGAGGGCTACATAGCCATTGAGTTGATGATGTTCTGTTCGAGATATTTAGATAACGCACCAACATTTCACAATAGGATACAAAGAAATCCGGGTGGTTTAAAGGGACATGGAACACGAGTCCAACTCGACCGAATCACATTGACACAGATTCACTGGTATATTATGTTCAACTCGAACGAGTTCCTTCAACTGCGGACGTAAGTCGAGGTCCTTCACTCGCATATATATGTTCAATCAATTTGTATCATTAGTTTTGAATTCTAATGAACCTAATTTCGAATTGTAGGATGCACATAGATATGCTTAAGCGGTCATGCAATAGGGGGCGAACAATAGAAGATCAGTTGGAAACGCAACATTATGAGCTGTTCTGCGAGTGGTACCGTGACTACGTAAGACTAATGTGATGTTTAACAAAAGAACTGTCGGAGCATATTTCATTCTGGTTCAAATCAACTAAAGAAACTAACCTTGCGTTTTTCATTGTACGTAATATATTCACAGGTCGATCGATTGAACGATCGATCTAGGAAGGAACATAGTGATAAATTGGTAATGCATTATAGAGGGCTGAGGGAGTCAGCAGTCAGATACAATAGATATGTGGTTAACGGCAAGCTGTTTCGCACTATTGCATATGATGCCGGAAAGAGGACTCAGAACAGTGGGGTGTGTGTGCCAACTGTTGATGGCGAAATGTACTACGGAGAAGTTAACGGAAGTACTTGAGATTGAGTACTACGACAGGACTAAGTACATTATGTTCAGGTGTGATTGGGCGGACAACATGAGGGACAAGGGGTACAAGGTGGACGAGTATGGCATAATACTTGTCAACTTCAAAAACCTTGTCCACACGGGAGTGCTGATTACCGATGAGCCGTATGTGCTAACTTTACAAGTTGACCAGGTATTTCACATACAAGATGATAGGGACCCAGATTGGGCTTGCACTGTAAAGACTAAACATAGAAACGTATACAATGTTGGTCAGTGTGAAGGGCCTCAGTATGCATGTGTCAATTACCACGAGTGTGAACCGCTCCTATTGACCAAAAATATTGATCACGATCCGCATGATCATATTGAATACGTCAAACTTGACTTAGATCCAAACCAAGCGTATGTGATTGAATAAAAGTTGAATATATATATATATAGATTGGTAGTTGTTCACTACACATTACATCAACACAATTTATTAAGTTGTGCATTGGGTAAAATCTTATATATATCTTATTTTTAATATGTGAGTCATTTACATATGGTAGTGAATTTTTCATACATTGTATACGTAATTAATTGGGTGCGTGCTATTTTTCGCAGGTTATCATGAATAGTA
>NC_081543.1:18318938-18327810 GCF_901000735.1 Corylus avellana | reverse complement strand
TTGTTCTTTAAGGAAGCATAAAAATTGTGGAAATCGACAAACACATGAGGCCTAGGGCATGGGTGTCTATTCCCGGTTCCCCATGTTGATTAACCCAAGAATCCGGTGTGGATTACTTTTGTTACTTATGTTAAACCCAGGACTCGATCATCCAAATTGATCTAACTAACTAGTCCATACCACATGCACATGTTAATCAGGCACACACATATGAGGAATTCATGAAACTAGGTATTAATCAAGTTAGATATCATAACAAGATCATCACAAAGGCGCCAATATTGAAATATTAAACAAACATAACTAGGGCTTCAATCTAGCCCTACTAAATAAATTAGCTACACATAGAGTTGATGTTAAACATCTTCATAAAAGAAAAGAAAAGAAGAAACCCGAGACTTGAACTTCAAGAGCTCCTCCCCTTCTCCTTCCCAGGCATCTCAATTCTAGAGGCTTAAGGGTCTATTTATAGGTTTTAAAAGTCCTAGACAAAGTAATAAACCTAGGGATTTCGTAGGGTTTTGAGCCCTATTACAATTGGGAGTTGGAAAACCCTAATATGGAAAGAGTGACACTTTAGCCGCCACTTGATGTGTCTCACGCGCATGGGTGCAATCGATCGCAGCCCGTGTGCGCTCGATCGCAGGTCTACAATCGATCCTTCTTCTAGCATGTGCTCGATCGCTCCTAGCCTGCTTTGTGCTGTGTTCTCTAAGGTATTGCGCTCGATCGCAGTGTCAGGGAGCTCCAATTTTCTCCATCTTCTCTCTTTGAGCCCAAATCACCTAGTTTTACTTCATTTTCTTCCAAAAGCCTGTAAAAATATGAAAAACGCAAAAATGAATTAAAATGACCTAATTAACTAAAACCAAAGGATTAAAACATTCAAGTTAAAGGCTAAAAATATGAATATTTCAGCACTTATCACACACCCAAACTTACATATTGCTAGTCTCTTACCAATACAAAACTGAAAACAGGAATGAGAAAAAAAACAGAAGACAAAAGATAAATTCATCTTTCGTGGGATGTACGATTGCATTTAGCGTATGCAACAAGCCTTTTAAACCACTAGGAATTCCCTAGTGGACGAGTGAAGTCTCGTGAGGGTTTTCCAGAAATGTTACCCACAAACATCATGCACAGTTCATGTTATTCCAAAAGTTAAAGCATCACTTCAAGATTATGATTCTCATTCATAAGCAAGTTTAAAAAGATGAACTCCATCTTCACAATGAATTGGAATCTCAAAGTGCAATTACTTACAAAGGACATGCTAAATCATCACAAGTTTGAAATTTGTGTACAGTGAATTAGTACAAAATTATGAGGCTTCCAAATCTTTCCAATATGCAATGTCTCCTTATCTCAGAATTCACTGAAATTCCTATTAGTGTGAACAACAATGGCATATTTCTTTTTCTTTCTTCTTTTTTTTTTGGTCAGGTTGTGCAATGTTGGTTCCCTTAAGCTTTCTAATTGACCCATGTAGCGAGTGTTAAGTCAATGACTCCCAAACCAGATGGTTTTAGGGCATTAGGTGTAGAGACACCCCTAAGGACCTACTAACTCGAGTCAAAAAGGCTACAAAACCAACTAACCATGACATTGATCAAATCCAAATTTTTCACCTTTTGACGTGAACACTCAATGCTTTGAGGCAAAAGGTCCAGTTACTCAGTGAAAAGCCATCAATGATCATTTATTTCACTTTTTTTTTTCTTTTTTTTTTCTTTTTTTTTCAAATATGCCAAAAGTGTCATCTAATAAGTCATCCAATTTCATCCAAGATGCAAAAACACACATATCAACCTCATGTCATTCCTCACAAATTATGTGCTAATGTGCTTGAGTGCTTAGATCAAACATGTGATTTTTCAACAGTCCTAAACAAGTAACCAAACTAACAGATTCACTCATCAGATCATGTGTTCAAAATTTTAAGCTCACTGATGAATTCAAATCACAATTCTTTTAGATCAACCCAAAATTTTAGCATAAACATGAACATGCAAAAATTGTATTTTATTATTTTTTTTTTTCAAATAAACAAACAACACACAAAACAAACAACATGAAATTTGGGACAAAGTGTGTGTAAATATGTGTGGCCATACCCCCAAACTTAATTGACACATTGTCCCCAATGTGTCTAAGTAAAGGAAAGAGTGTACCTGAGAGCTGGTCGATATGATCTTGGAAAGCATGGCTCATAGCACACCCCCAAACTTGAACTGAAGCACACTTATCTCTGCAAAATACGAAAACACACAAACAAGTAAAAAGGAACAAAACTGAAACTAAATAAAAATTGAACAAAACAAAATTAAAAGATAACTATGGGATGCTGCCCAAGTGCACTCGATCGCACACATGGAGCGTTCAATCGCACTAACAAAGTGCGTTGAACCCACAAAAGGAGAACTGCGCTCGATCCCACACTGGGTACGATCGATCGCAATAACAGAATGGAAAACATAACAAATTATAAAAAAACACTAAAAATACCAAAATAAAATTAAAACACATCATAAAGTAAAAGAATACAAAATAAAAGGATATGCTGTGGGGTGCCTCCCATGAGCGCTAAGTTCTACGTCTTCAGCCAGACGGTGATCCCCTCTTAGTGTTATCCAGAAGTAGATGCTCTAGATGGTGTGCAGCATATTGGAGAGACTGAAGTGCCAAGTCTTGTGATGCCAAATCTTGATCTCTTGGTGCAAAGTTTGTTTCAATGTATGCCTTGACTCTGTGTCCATTGACTTTGAAGGATTGGTCTGTCTGGGGGTTGTGAACCTCCAAAGCTCCATGAGGAAATACTTGTGTGACAATGCAAGGCCCAGACCATCTTGACTTAAGCTTTACAGGGAAGAGTTTCAATCTTGAGTTATAGATCAAAACCTTCTGTCCTACTTGAAACTCCCTCCTGACCAGTTGCTGATAAGTGCTAAAATATTCATATTTTTAGCCATTATCTTACATGTTTTAATCCTTTGGATGTAGTTAATTAGGCCATTTTAATTCCTTTTTGTGTTTTTGATGTTTTTACAGGCTTTTGGAAGAAAGTGAAGTAAAACTGGGTGATTTGGGCTCAAAAAGAGAAGATGAGAAAAATCGGAGATCCCTAGTACTGCAATCAATCGTAGGGTACCTGCGATCGAGCGCAATAAAAGAGAAGATACAGCATGAGCCAGGCCAGGAGCGATAGAGAGCAGGCCAAAAGAAGGATCGATCGCAGACTTGCGATCGAGCGCACACGGGTTGCGATCGATCGCACCAGTGCGCAGAAGGCATCCCAAGTGGCGCCTAGAATGTCCCTATTTCCGTATTAGGGTTTTTCACACTCCAAATTGTAATAGGATTGAAACCCTACGAAATCCATAGGGTTTACTACTTTTCCAAGGACTTCTAAAGCCTATAAATAGACTCCTAAGCCTTTAGAATAGACAGGCTTGGAGAAGGGAGAAGAATAGGAGCTCTCAAGTCAAGTCTCGGGTTTATTCTTTCCTTTCTTTTCTTTTATTTTATGAAGATGTTTAAAATCAACTCTATGTGTAGCTAATTTACTTAGTAGGGCTAGATTGAAGCCCTAGTTATGTTAAATTAATATTTCAATATTGGCGCCTTGTGACGATCATGTTGTGCTATTTAACTTGATTAATACCTGCTTGCATGAATTCCTCATATGTGCATGCCTAATCAACATGTGCATGTGGTATGGACTCGTTAGTTAGATCAATTTGGATGACCAAGTCCTGGGTTTAACTTAAGTAACAAAAGAATCCACACCGCGATTCTTGGGTTAATCAACATAAGGAACCGGGAGTATACACCCATGCCCTAGGCCTCGTGTGTTTGTCGATTTCCATAAAACATATGCTTTTCTAAAGAACAACTTAGTATTTACCATGCTAAATCCTTTAGGAAAGAAAAGAGTTAGAGTATACACCCATGCCTAACTCATTGCTTAGGGAAATCAATAGCTTAAGGAGTATACACCCATGCCCTTAGGTTGGCAAACATTAAATATGCATAACTTGATCAAAGCATTGGCATATTGATATATTAGCTTAATATAATTAGTGGTGGATATCAAAGCCCTACCCTTTGTTATCATCACTTAAACAATCAAACTTTATTTTGCTTTTGCTTAAGGAATCTATTTTTAAACATAAATTCAGCAATCCTCTTGGGAATGATCATGTACTTGCACCCTATACTACCATGTTGACCTTGTGCACTTGCAGGTAAAACGTACAATTATTTACCTATTAATTTAGGTAGATAATTTGCACATCAGTTGCATGTCATGATATGCTTTAGTTCTGTCCTTGTAGAGCCTGGCATTCTCATATGCATCATGCCTCAGTTCCTCTAGTTCATTTAGTTGGAGCTTCCTCTTGTCACCAACTTGCCTCATATCGAAGTTAAACTTCTTGATGGCCCAATACGCTTTGTGTTCCAATTCCACTGGTAGATGACATGCTTTTCCAAAAACCAAACGATATGGAGACATACCGATAGGTCTCTTGCAAGCAGTCCTATACGCCCATAGTGCATCATTTAAGCGTAGTGACCAATCCTTCTTATTGAGGTTCATTGTTCTTTCAAGGATACCTTTGATTTCTCTGTTGCTGATCTCCGCCACTGGTTTGGGGATGGTATGGAGTGCCAACCCTATGAGTGATGCCATACTTCTTCATCACAGAGGTAAAGGCATAGTTGTTAAAATGGCTCCCCCCATCACTAATGATTGCCCTAGGTGTTCCAAATTGAGCAAAGATGTTTTCCTGCAAAAACTTCACAACCACTTTATGATCATTAGTCCTTGAGGGGACAGCCTCGACCCATTTAGACACATAATCCACACCCACAAGAATATATACATAACCGAATGAGTTAGGAAATGGTCCCATGAAGTCAATACCCCAAACATCGAAAAGCTCTACAACTAGAATATTTTGCAGTGGCAATTGATTTCTGGACAAGATGTTACCTGTCCTTTGGAATTTATCACAAGAGCTACAAAACAAAAAGGCATCCTTAAATACATTAGGCCAATAGAAACCAGATTGTAATACCTTCAGTGCTGTTCTCTTGGCCCCAAAGTCTCCTCCACAAGCAAACTAATGACAATGCTGCAGAATGCTTCAATGCTCTTCTTCTGAGACACAACTTCTAATGATTTGATCAGGGCAGAATTTGAACAAATAGAGGCCATCCCAATGGTATTGTCTAGATATAGACATCAATCTCTTCCTTTCTTGACAAGACATACCTGGAGAAAAAACCTTGGCTGTTATATAATTCACAATGTCTGCATACCATGGAAGTTGGGCCTCAACTGCAAATAATTGCTCATCTGGAAACTGTTCATTCAATGGAAGCTCATTGCCTTCTTCCTCATGAAGTAGTCTGGATAGGTGATCTGCAACCACATTCTCACTGCCCTTCTTATCTCTTATCTCAAGGTCAAACTCTTGCAGCAATAATACCCATCTGATCAATCTTGACTTTGCATCCTTTTTAGCAAACAAATATCTCAAAGCAGCATGATCAGTGAAAACAATGACTTTTGAGCCAATTAGATATCATCTAAACTTCTCCAAAGCAAATATGACAACTAATAATTCTTTCTCGATGGTCAAATAATTTAGCTGAGCATTATTCAATGTTCTAGAAGCATAATATATGGCATGAGGTACCTTATTGATTCTTTGACCCAAGACAGCTCCCACGGCAAAGTCACTGGCATTGCACATGAGCTCAAATGGTAGACTCCAATTAGGTGCCCTCATTATTGGTGCAGATGTGAGCAGCTTTTTCAGTTTGTTGAAGGCAGTCATGCATTCTGTAGTCCACTCAAACTTGGCCTCCTTCCCTAGTAATGCACAGAGAGGTCTAGAGATCTTGGAAAAATCCTTGATGAACCTTCTATAGAACCCGGCATGTCCAAGAAAACTCCTCACCCCCTTCACTGTCAGAGGCGGAGGAAGTTTGGAGATGATGTCAATCTTAGCCTTATCTACCTCAATGCCCTTGCTTGAAATAGAGTGACCCAATACGATGCCTTGTTGAACTATAAAGTGGCATTTTTCCCAATTGAGCACTAGGTTGCATTCCTCACACCTCTTGAGGACACTCTTCAGATGGTTGAGGCATTCATCAAAACTAGACCCAAAGACACTAAAGTCATCCATAAATACCTTAATGGTTTTCTCCACCATGTCTGAAAAAATGCTCATCATGCATCTTTGGAATGTGGCGGGGGCGTTGCATAGGCCAAATGGCATCCTTCTGTAGGCGAATTTACCAAAAGGACATGTAAAGGTGGTCTTTTCCAGATCCTTTAGTGCTATTGCAATCTGATTATAGCCACTATACCCATCCAAGAAACAATAGTGGCTATGTCCAGCTAACCTCTCTAGCATTTGGCCAATGAAGGGTAATGGAAAATGGTCTTTTCGGGTTACCTTGTTCAGTCTTCTGTAATCAACGCATACTCTCCACCCAGTGGTTACTCTTGTGGGTATCAGCTCATCATCTTCATTCTTCACCACTGTGATCCCGCTCTTTTTTGGCACTACATGGACTGGACTAACCCATTTACTATCTGAGATGGGATAGATGATGCCCACATCCAGTAATTTTAATACCTCTGCCTTGACTACCTCCTTCATGTGTGGGTTGAGTCTTCTTTGTGTATCCCTAGTTGGCTTGGCTTCATCTTCAAGAAAGATTTGATGCATGCATTTGGCTGGACTTATTCTTTTGATGTCAGCAATGGTCCACCCCAAAGCAGTTTTATGCTCTCTAAGCACTCTCAGCAACTTTTCTTCTTCATCACAGCTCAGATTTGCTGCAATTATGACTGGTAGTGTCTTGTTGTCTCCTAAGTAGGCATATGTTAGGTGGTCTGGCAATTGCTTCAATTCTAGCTTGGGTGCTTGGACAATAGAAGGAACAAGAGAGGTATTAGTAGGCTCAAGAATCTCAAAGGGAGGGGTATACTTACTTGAGTGTTTTGAAGAGGCCTCAAGATGATGCACTATTTCAATAATGTCATCAGTAACATCTTCAGGTTTTGGCTCAATGTCCTGCCATGCAAAACTATGGGTGAGGGTCGCCTCCACTGGATCTTTATGTTGGTCCTACAAAACTGTCTCACTAACATCTTGGATTATACAAATATCAAACCATTCTAAATCTTCTTGAAGTAATTTCAATGCATCAAATATTTTGAACTCTATCGTCTCACCATTTACCTTCATGCTCACAATACCCATTTTCACACCTATTGTAGTATCTGCAGTTCTCATAAAGGGTCTTCCTAAGATAATAGGGAAAGGCGATGGCAGAGGAGATTCTTCCACATCTAATACAATGAAATCAGCAGGTAGAATAAATGTGCCTACCTTTAGCAAAACATCCTCAAGTATACCTCTTGGTTGTTTGCTGCTTTTCTCTGCCAATTGCAAGGTGATCGAGGTTGGTTGAAGCTCCCCCAATCCCAGTTGTTCATATACAGTGTACGGCATCAAATTCACCCCTGCTCCTAGATCCAATAGTGCCTTTTCAAAAGTGTGGTCTCCTATCCTGCAAGGAATGGTAAAACTACCTGGATCTGTTAGCTTTGGTGGTAATTTTCTTAACAAGACTGGACTTACTTCTTCTGTTAAGGCCACTGTCTCATACTCCTGAAACTTCCTTTTGTTAGTGCAACAATCCTTTCAAAATTTAGCATATGAAGGAATCAGTTTAATTGCATCTAATAAAGGAATGTTGATTTCTACTTTCCTTAAGGTCTCAAAGATATCCATGAGTTGCTTTTCTTTCTTTGGATTGACTAACCTTTGAGGAAAGGGGGGTACATTTACCTTCTCCATTTTGTTTACCTTAGAAGTTGATGGTCCTTCTAGAGTTGCTTGAGGTGGCTCTTCAGTTCCAATGACCTTGCCATTCCTGAGAACAGTGACTGCTTCCAACTGCTGATGACCCCTGGATTGGGTATTGTCTGGGCCGGCAATTATCCCTGCTTTCCTTCACTCAGCTCCTTTGCCATTTGCCCCACTTGCACTTCCAGTCTTTGAATGGCTTGATCAGTCTTTGTATTGAATTAATTTTGATCAGCCGTGAATTGCTGTTGTGAAGTCATGTACTGCTGTTGAGAAGTCATGTACTGTTGTTGAGAAGCCACCAGGGTGTGTATCATATTCTCCAATTGGTTCAGTTTTGACTCTTAAGTTGGCTGGCTTGCTTGTTCGGAACCTTTTTGTCCTTGATTGTTACACCATGATAAATCAGGGTGGTTTTACTATCCTGGCTTGTATGTGTTGGAGTATGAATTGCTCTTGTAAGGGTAGTTGCTTTGTCCCACATAGTGCGCTTGCTCCTGATCTGCAGATGAATATAAAGGGCAAGTTTCAGTAGTATGACTTACTTGAGAACATATGGCACATACCTGGAATTCGGTGGCTGGCTGATTGGGAGAGATGCTCTGAGTAGTCATGGCATTTGCAAGCATAAGGAATGCCTTCTGCATAGCAGCCATCTGATTTTGCATTCCGCTATTTTCTTCATTCCTGCCTTTGCTCCTTACACCATGCCTCCTTTTGGATGGAAATTGTTGAGTGTGTTCACTCAACCTCTCAAATATCCCTATGGCTTCCTCACTGTTCTTCTCCATCAGCATACCTCCATAAGCTGTGTCAACCATCCCTTTGTTACTATCATCTAAACCTTCATAGAAAATTTGTACCTGATCATCTTGAGGGATGTTGTGGTGTGGGCACTTTAGAAGCATGGAATTGAAGTGATCCCAAGCCTCAAAGAACAAATCTCTCTCTCTTAGTTAGAACATTTGAAGTTCCCT
>NC_081543.1:18318182-18318838 GCF_901000735.1 Corylus avellana | reverse complement strand
TCATGGTTAGTTGGTTTTGTAGCCTTTTTGACTCGAGTTAGTAGGTTCTTAGGGGTGTCTCTACACCTAATGCCCTAAAACCATCTGGTTTGGGAGTCATTAACTTAACACTCGCTACAAGGGTCAAATAGAAATCTTAAGGGAACCATCATTGCACAACCAGACCAAAAAAAGAAAGAAAAAAAAGAAAGAAAAAAAAAAGAAAAAGAAATATGCCCTTGTGTCATTCTAATAGGAATTTTAGAGAAGTCTGAGATAAAGAGACATTGCATATTGAAAAGATTTGGAAGCCTTATAATTTTGTACTAATTCACTGTACACAAATTTTCAAACTTGTGATGATTTAGCATGTCCTTTGTAAGTTATTGTACTTTGAGGTTCCAATTCATTGTGAAGATGGAGTTCATCTTTTTAAGCTTACTAATGAATGAAAATCATGATCTTGAAGTGATGCTTAAATTTTTGGAATAACATGAACTGTGCATGATATTTACGAGTAACATTACTGGAAAACCCTCACGAGACTTCACTCGTCCACTAGGGAATTCCTAGTGGTTTAAAAGGCTTGTTGCATATGCTAAATGCAATCGTTTATCCCACGAAAGATGGATTTATCTTTTGTCTTCTGTTTTTTTTTTTTTTTTTTTTTTTTTTTT
>NC_081543.1:18310014-18318162 GCF_901000735.1 Corylus avellana | reverse complement strand
TTTTTCTATTCCTATTTTTAGTTTTGTATTGCTAAGGGACTAGCAATATGTAAGTTTAGGGTGTGATAAGTGCTAAAATATTCATATTTTCAGCCCTTAACTTGCATGTTTTAATCCTTTGATTTTAGTTAATTAGGCCATTTTAATTCCTTTCTATGTTTTTCACACTTTTACAGGCTTTTGGAAGAAAATGAAGTAAAACTAGGTGATTTGGGCTCACAGAGAGAATATGTAGAAAATTGGAGCTCCCTGACACTGTGATCAATCGCAGGGTACCTGCGATCTAGCGCAGTACCCGAGAGGACATAGCACAAAGCAGGCCAGGAGCGATCGAGCATATGCCAGAAGAAGGATCGATCGCAGACCTCCGATCGAGCGCACACGGGCTGCGAACGATCGCACCCGTGCGCTTGAGACACATTAAGTGGCGGCTAAAATGTTACTCTTTCCATATTAGGGTTTTCCAACTCCCAATTGTAATAGGTCTCAAACCCTACGAAATCCCTAGGTTACTACTTTGTCTAGGACTTCTAAAACATATAAATAAACCCTTAAGCCTCTAGAATTAGGAGGCTTGGTAAGGAGAAGAAGAGGAGCTCTTGAAGTTCAAGTCTCGAGTTTATTCTTTTCTTTTCTTTTCTTTTATGAAGATGTTTAACACTAATTTTATGTGTAGCTAATTTATTAGTAGGGCTAGATTAAAGCGATAGTTATGTTTATTTAATATTTCAATATTGGTGCCTTTGTGATGAACTTGTTATGATATCTAACTTGATTAATACCTAGTTTCATGAATTCCTCATATGTGTGTGCCCGATCAACATGTTCATGTGGTATGTACTAGTTAGTTAAATCAATTCGGATAACTGAGTCCTGGGTTTAACATAAGTAATAAAAGTAATCCAGACCGGGTTCTTGGGTTAATCAACATGGGGAACCAGGAGTAGACGCCCATGCCCTAGGCCTTATGTGTTTGTCGATTTCCACAATTTTTAAGCTTTCTTAAAGAACAACTTAGTAAACACCCATGCTAAATCCTTTAAGAAAGAAAAGAATTAGAGTAGACACCAATGCCCTTAAGTTGACAGACATTAGATATTCATAACATGATCAAAACATTGGCATATTGATATATTAACTAAATATAATTAGCGGTGGATATTAAAGCCCTACCTTTTTATCGATATCAACTTAACCCAATCTTTGTTTTAGTTTACTTTTGGAATTGATTTTGAGCAAGATTCAGCAATCCTCGTGGGAATGATTCCGTATTTGCACACTATACTACTGTGTTGACCTCGTGCACTTGCGGGTAAAACACATAATTATTTTCCTATTAATTTAGGTAGGTAATTGTGAACAAAAATGAAGATAGCGACGGCGAGGATGAACGGCATCTGGCCGTTAAAGAGAGAGAGAGAGAGAGCGCGATCGAGCTGGCCGGAGCGGGTGAGAGAGTGTGTGAGTGAGTGAGTGAGTACTGTGAGATGGAGCGGGGAAAATCTGTGGCGACCGTAGAGGAATGGGTGGCCAGCAGTGAAAAAATGGTTGAGAAGAAGGAGGAGCTATGTGAGCTGGGCGCGGGAGGAGGAAGAAAGAAGAGGGAAATGGAAAGAAAAGGAGCTGGCTTGGGGATCAGTGGCCAGATCTAAATTCTTGACGTGCCACAAGTAGCACGTCAAGAATTTCTGACTTGCCTCATGTAGCACGTCAATAATTTCTGACATGCTACATGTAGCACGTCGGAAAAGGGCTGGCACGTCTATAAATTCTGACGTGTCACATATGGCACGTCAGAAATTGGCTTATTAATTAAACTCGTTACCTAACTTAATTATTACCATAAATAGCGATGGGAGGCACCCCATAATTTATCTTATTATTTTTCTATTTATTTTTCTATTTATTTTTATGTTTATCTTTTTTGTTTCCCTTTTAATTGTTTTGTGTTTTATTTTGCAGGGACAAGTGTGCTTCAGTTCAAGTTTGGGGCTGTGCTATGAGCCATGCTATTCCAAACAATTTCATCCATATCCCGGGTAAAGTCTTTCCATGTTATAGACACATTGGGGACAATGTATAATTTAAGTTTGGGGGTATGGGAGACACTTTACACATATTTTGTCCAAGTTTTATTTTATTTTTATTTTTTGGAAGAAAAAAAAAAATTTCAAGGAGACAACTTTGGGGAGAGGAATTGGAGGCTACTTCTAGGAGCGGTTTTTGGTTCTTTCTTTTCCTTTTCTTTTTAGTTTTATTTTAATTATGTGTAACTAACTCTTAAGGAGGGCTAGATTGAAACCCTAATTATATTTATTTAATATTTTAATATTGGTGCCTCTGTGATAATCATATTGTGGTGCTTAACTTGATTAATTCATGTTTTCTTGAATTCCTCATATGTATGTGATTGGCCATTATATGCATGTAGTATGGACTAGTTAATTAAATCAATTTGGATGATCGAGTCCTGGGTTTAATAAAAGTAACAAAAGAAATCCACATTGGCTTCTTGGGTTAATCAACTTGGGGAATCGAGAGTAGACACCCATGCCCTAGGCCTCATGTGTTTGTCGATTTCTATAAATTTATGCTTTCTTTAAGAACAACTTAGTAGACACCCAAGTTAAATCCTTTAAGAAAGAAAAGAATTAGAGTAGACACCCATGCCTAATTTGTTGTTTAGGAAAATCAATAGTTTAAGGAGTAGACACCCATACTCTCAGGTCAGCAAACATTAAGTATTCATAATATGATTGGATTATTGGCATATTGTTATAGTATCTAAGTATGATTAATGGTGGATATCAAAGCCATGCCTTTACCTTTTCATTTATCTTTACATCTTTTTATTTCTTTTTCACAATATCAATTTAGTTATAATTTGATATTTTTATTGATGTGGTATTTTTGTGTCCAAAAATATCAATAATAAAAATTACCACTCGCAATAGTACAAATCCTGTAGGATAAAGCTATATTGAGGGTGTCGAACCTCAAGGACTGCAGGGGTTTTGTTATCAAATTCGAAAGATTAAAATTAACTTAATTAAAAAGAGAATTTGATTTGATTTTCTTTAAAACTAAAGTACATGAAAATAAAAGAAATTTAAAATAAGAGAGAGAGTGTAGGGTATTGACTTCACCTCTATCCGCACAACATTGGTTAATCATAATTAATCCCTGAAAATCATTCTCTGCATGTTATAAATAAACAAGAAACTACCTTATCAAAGAATAAGCATAATCTATCTTCGGTTGGCACGGATCGTCTACCTAACCACTAAGATGCGGTACGACCCATCTTCCCTAGGTATAAATTATCAAATTCTTTAACATGATACATACAATCAATGAAGAAGTATAACCCATTTTCGGTTGGCACGGAGTGTCTACTTAAATTACACTAAACTAGGGTGTAGTACAATCCGTCTTCCCTAGGCATGGCCTATCAAATCCTATTGATTATATGTCAATTCAACCCATTGTATAACCATCATCCTCATAATCACAGAAAACAAGAATGATTTGAGATCAACAAAAGTAAAATACTTTCTAAGACACGAGAAGAATTTCACAAATATTGATTTTGGAATTTAAGAACAATTGCATTTAATAATTAAGAACTGAATCAAAAGGTAGCAATTCTCATAGTTATGCAATCAACATGCATAAATTGAAAATCTAGAAATTAAATACAATCAAACCATTGTGCTTGGATAGGGTTACATCAATACCCCACGAAGGGGTTTAGCCGCTCATGATCTTCTAAGCTCTAAAGACAAATTTCTGATTTCTAACTCTAGGAAGTGGTGTGTTCTTTTTTCTCAATGCTTAGAAGCCAATTTATAGGGCTTAGGAGAGTCCTAGAAGCCCTAGTAAACCCAGAAAAACCGTAATTCAGTTTCCCAGTCGGATTGGGAGACCTAGAAAAACTTTCCTTATCAATTTCAGACTCTTTTTTGCCCTTGCCGCGCATGTGCTCTCGAGCACACTGTAGCTGCGCTCGAGCGTACTGTAGCTACAGTAACGTGCTACAATAAAATTGCTACAGTGCCGCTACAGTAAAACTTCTACAGTTAATCCGCTACAGTAACTGCTACAGTGAATCCGCTACAATAAACTTCATTTTGAGCCCAAAATCAATGATTTTCGTGTATCTTTATTAAACACCTGAAAACACAAAAACAAAACAAAATCAAACAAATAACAATGCTAAGGAATTAACATATGCAAATTAAGGGACTGGAATGTGCAACATTCGGCGCTTATCACACCTCCAAACTTACATATTGCTAGTCCCTTAGCAATACAAAACAGAAAATAAACTAAAAAACAAAAAGATAAATCCATCTTTCGTGGGATATACAATTGCATTTAGCGTATACAACAAGCCTTTTAAACCCCTAGGCATTCCTTAGAGGACGAGTGAAGTCTCGTGAGGGTTTTCCAAGAATGATACCCACAAACATTGTCATCATTATGTCATTCAAGAGAATAAAGTATAAACTCCATTAGCAAACTTTAAATTATAAACTCCATCTTCAAAATTCCAAGGAATTTACAAGTCAAATCACTTACAAATGGCCGATTGAGTTACACAAATTTGAATTAGTGCAAAGTGAACTAACATATAGTCATGAGGTTTCAAAATAATTCCAATATGAATGAATCACCATCTCAGAATTCATTGGACTTCATATCAAATGAAACAACCAAGGCATACACTTTTCTTTTTTTTTTTGTAAGGCTTTGCAATGCTTAGCTCCCTTAAGCTTTCTAGTTGACCCATGTATCGAGCGTTAGGCCAATGTCTCCCAAACGAAATGGCTTTAGGGCATTAGGTGTAAAGACACCCCTAAGGACTTACTAACTCAAGTCAAAAAGGCTACGAAGCTAAGCTAGCAATTTTATTAATCAACTTAAAAATTTCACTTTTTGACGCGAACACTCACTGCTTAATGAGGCAAGAGGTCCGGTTACTCAGTGAAAATTTCAAACTTGATTTTTTTTTTCTTTTTTTATAGCATGCCAAAGTTATTCACCCAATATGTCACCCAACAGAATTCAAGATATTGAAAACAAACATAATTGGTCTCAAAATTCATACCTCACAGACATGTGCTAGTGTGCTCAAGATAAATTTAAATTGAAGCAAGAAGCATCCCATATTGCCAAACGTAAGTAATAAGACTCAAAATCCCTAAGTCATATGATCATGTGTTCACAACTTTATGCCTACCAATGAATTTCAAACCAAAATCAAAGCTCAACCATATGCTTAAGAATGACATAACAGTAATAATGGACTGTGTTTTGTTTTTCCATACCCCCCAACTTGAATCATACATTGTCCCCAATGTATGTATAGAACTAAAGAATAAGATCAAGAGTACAGAAATACCTGAATGAGCAGATGGAGGCATATCATACCCCCAAACTTGAATGCAAAAACACATGTCCTGGAAAACAAAGTGATACTCCAACCAAATACCAATCAAGCGCACACATTGTTGTAAAAATATAATCAAGGAATGAAACAACAATGGATAAAGTAAACCTGGATGGAGATCATGTACCCTAGTAGAATGAGGAGTCCACAGGGCCTGCGCTCGATCCTATGAAACTAACTCATCTAGTCAAAATATATGGAATTTGCCAAGTCAACAGAATCCACAACCTTGATGCGCGCAGTGT
This sequence comes from Corylus avellana, assembly GCF_901000735.1. Lineage (NCBI taxonomy): Eukaryota > Viridiplantae > Streptophyta > Magnoliopsida > Fagales > Betulaceae > Corylus > Corylus avellana. The sequence goes on along the minus strand of NC_081543.1, from coordinate 18,312,465 downwards.
TCTCTGACCCTTAAGTTTAAATTTGAAGCACCAATCTTTTCTTCTCTTAGACCAAAGAGAATAAATTTTACCCACAAATGGGTAATTCCAAATGTCAGCATATTAAGGTAGATCCTTCTGAGTATTCCCAAACAATTTCTCATCCGAAAAGGAATCATGAATTGGAATAAAATGGGGAGAATATTTGGAGAGTTTTTCTACCTCAATGGTCTCTTGTTGCTCGTCTAATAGCCCTAACAGACTACCCTCCTGATCTCTTGGTAAGTCATAAAAAATAATGACCGGGATAGTGTCATCTATCCCTAAAAATGAAGATTTCAGATTACCTGGAATAGGGGCTTGGGGCTCATATGGCATCTCCGAAATAGGAGGCGATGGTCAAGAAACCTTCGTGCTTGCTTCCTTGTTTTTTTCCTGATGTAGATCCTGTGGGACCTCAATTTGCTCCTCCTGTTGCTTCTCCTTCCTTTCTTCCACGGGGTTTTCGACCACCTCTCCACTCCTCAGTGTGGTGATCGCTTGCTTATGACAAGAGGTACTTTCTTCCTCCATGTAGTGCCCATCAGGATTGGCCACCGGCTGACTTTGAAACTCTTCTTCTTCTTCCATCCTATTGAGGTGGTTGATGATTTGTTCAACATGAGCTTCCATCTTGGCGTCTATCTCAGCGAAGAATTGAGGGGTATAAAGTTCCTGTTGAGACTTCACAATCTGATTCGTCTCCTTTACTTCACTGAGAATCTTCAACACCGTATTTTGAAAGTCAGCATCTGACAGCAGAGGTGGCTCCTCTTGGTATTGTTGTTGTGGAGGATAGTAGATGGGAGTTGGCTCCTATTGATATTGTTGTTGTGGAGGACAATAGATGGGAGATGGCTCCTCTTCGTAGGCTTCTATCTTAGCAATGGATTGAGAGTTCACCATCTCCTGTTGAGATTTCACCGTCTGCTTTATCTTGCCCGCCAGCGCACTCATTATTTTTAGCATCCGATCCTCAAAATTAGAATCTAAGAGAGGTGGTGTGGCCTAGTATTTTTGCAGTGGAGTTGCTTGATATTGAGGGGAATATGATTGATCATTGAACTGCAGATATGCCTGATGGTACAGTTCATGACGTTGTGGAGCATAATTCCCAGGAGCTTGAGCTTGCCACGAGAGATTAGGCTGGTTGCTTCATGCCGGGTTATAGGGATCAGAATAAAGGTCATTCCTTGGTCTAGAGAATGGTCTATTCATATGCTCATAAGAATAATTAGAAAATTGTCCTGCTGTAGGACAATCTCTAACATGATGATAAGGACTATAGTAATATGAACATGGTGCATGGGGTGTTGGAATGCCTCCCCACATGAACTAACTAATAGAATTAACATAAAATAACAACAGAAAAATAAAAATAAATAAAAACAAAAACTCACAAACGGCCCTTAGATGTCCTGGAAATTTGGATGCTGACTTCTGCTAATGCGCTCGATCGCACGGCAGGGTATGCTCGAGCGTACTACCGTCGATGGGTGCGATTGTAGGCTAGGAAGGATCGAGTGCAGAAGGTGGAGTGGGTACGTGCGCTCGATCGCACGGGGGATGCGTTCGATCGCAGTCACAGAGATGGGTAGCTACGGACCTGTTTGAGAAAATCAACAAAACCAAAATAAAACACAAAAAAAAAAAAACAGAATTAAATTATAAACGTAAAATAAAGAAAAATAAAATAAATAAAATAAAAATTAAGCTAAAATTAATCCTTAAAATTTGATAATAAAACCGTTAAGTTGTCCCCGGCGACGGCGCCAAAAATTGATGTGGTATTTTTGTGTCCAAAAATATCAATAATAAAAATTACCACTCGCAATAGTACGAATCCTATAAGATAGAGCTATATTGAGGGTGTCGAACCTCAGGGCCTGCAGAGGTTTTGTTATCAAGTTCGAAAGATTAAAATTAACTTAATTAAAAAGAGAATTTGATTTGATTTTCTTTAAAACTAAAGTGCATGAAAATAAAAGAGATTTAAAATAAGAGAGAGAGTGTAGGGTATTGACTTCACCTCTATTCGCACAACAATGGTTAATCATAATTAATCCCAGAAAATCATTCTTTTCATGTTATAAATAAACAAGAAACTACCTTATCAAAGAATAAGCATAATCTATCTGCGGTTGGCACGGATCGTCCACCTAACCACTATGATGTGGTACAACCCGTCTTCTCTAGGTATAAATTATCAAATTCTTTAACAGGATACATCTAATCAATGAATAAGTATAACCCATCTTCGGTTGGCACTGATTGTCTACCCAAATTACACAAAACTAGGGTGTAGTACAATCTGTCTTCCCTAGGTATGGCCTATCACATCCTATTGATTATATGTCAATTAAACCCATTGTATAACCATCATCCTCATAATCACAGAAAACAAAAATGATTTGAGATCAACAAAAGTAAAAT
>NC_081543.1:18306223-18309914 GCF_901000735.1 Corylus avellana | reverse complement strand
AAGTTGTAATATTATTTCTTAAGTGTCTTCTGTCTATTACCTGACCAATTATTCCCCTTATAAAAACAGAATTGCACAAAATCGTTCATTCAGGCGTCCCTGAATCCTTCCGCTTGTGCTTAAACATATATGTAGCTACCACCTAGGTGTTTCTCAATCCCATTGTAGCTACATGCTCTTTGAATTTTTCCAAAGACAATACTTTGGTCATAGGATCAGCTACCATCTCTGATGAGGGTATAAAATCAATTTTAATTTCCCCTATTTCCACTATATCTTGAATATAGTGATAATTTACATCAATATGTTTGCCTTTGGAGCTTTGTGCTCCACTTTTTATTAAAGAGATAGCACACTTGTTGTCATAAAACATATTGACTGGCTTACTATTTAAACCTAAATTTAAACTTTCTAAAAAACGTTTAATCCACACTGCATTACTTATTGCTATGCTGCATGATATATATTCAGCTTCCATAGTGGATTTTGCAACGCAATTTTGTATCTTGCTTAACCAAGAAATAGTTGTTCCACCAAACAAGAACTGATAAGCGCCGAATGTTGCACATTCAAGCCCCTTAATTTACATATGTTAATTCCATAGCATTGTTATTTATTTGATTTTGTTTTGTTTTGTTTTTGTGTTTCAGGTCTCATTTGACAAACCATTGGAAATTGGGCTTAAAAGGACAAGAAGTTGAGCATTCTGGATCTAGGATCGATCGCAGCACTCCTGGGATCGAGCGCACTGCGCTCGAGCGTCTGCGGCCAGGGATCGAACGCATGCCTGCGCTCGTGCGCACAAAAGTTAAGCTCGAGCGCACAAGACCTCGGATCGAGCGCACTCGGGTGTGTGTAGCACGGCAGCAGTCCTTTTCCAGCATGTACTTGGTTTTCAGTCTCTCAATTGGACTGGGAGACTGACTCCCGACTTTCTGAGGATTTCTAGGGTTTTAGGGTTTTCCTAATCCCTATAAATAGGGCTCTAAACATTGTAAACAAACACACCACTTTCTAGAGTAAAAATTCAGTAAATTGTCTTTGGAGCTTAGAAGATCATGAGCGGCTAAACCCCTTCGTGGGATGTTGATGTAACCCTATCCAAGCACAATCGTTTGATTGTATTTAATTTCTAGATTTTCAATTTATGCATGTTGATTGTATAACTATGAGGATTGCTACAATTGATTTTTGTTCTTCATATTAAATGCAATTGTTCTTAAATTCCAAAATCAATATTTGTGAAATTCTTCTCTTGTCTTAGAAAGTATTTTACTTTTATTGATCTCAAATCATTCTTGTTTTCTGCGATTATGAGAATGATGGCTATACCATGGGTTTAATTAACATAAGATCAATAGGATTTGATAGGCCATGCCTAGGGAAGACGGATTGTACTACACCCTAGTTTAGTGTAATTTAGGTATACAATCCGTGCCAACCGAAGATGGGCTACACTTATTCATTGATTATATGTATCCTGTTAAATAATTTGATAATTTATACCTAGGGAAGACGGGTCGTACCGCATCTTAGTGGTTAGGTGGATGATCCGTGTCAACCGAATATAGATTATGCTTATTCTTTAATAAGGTAGTTTCTTGTTTATTTATAACATGCATAGAATGAATTTCTGGGATTAATTATGATTAACCATTGTTGTGCGGATAGAGGTGAAGTCAATTCTCTCTCTTATTTTAAATCTCTTTCATTTTCATGCACTTTAGTTTTAAAAAAAATCAAGTCAAATATCTTTTTAATTAAGTTAATTTAATCTTTCAAATTTGATAACAAAACCCTGCAGTCCTTGAGGTTCGACACCCTTTCTATAGCCGTATCCTACAAAAATTCATCCTATTGCGAGTGGTAATTTTATAATTGAAATTTTTGGTAACAAAAATACCACATCAAGAACACATACCCACTTGTTGATTTTCTTTCATCAGCGTCCCCGAAAAAATCCGCATCTGTGAATCCTTTAATTTCTAGATCACTTATACCAAAACATAAGCCCATGTTTTTATTACCTTGCAAATGTCTAAATATACGTTTTACTGCTTGCCAATGTGTCTTCCCTGGATTAGATTGATATCTGCTTACTAATCCCACCGCATAACAAATATCAGGTCTTGAAGTGGTCATTGCATACATGAGACTGCCCACAGCTTGGGCATAGGGGATAGATTCCATCTCTTGAATCTCTGTCTCATTTTGAGGACACATTGTTTTATTCAAGTACTGACCTCATGAAATAGTTGTTTTTAGAGGTTTACATCCTCTTAAGTATCTTTTCCAGATATTTTTCTTGATCCAAATATAGTAATTTTAAATTTCTATTTCTAGAAATTCTTATTCCTAAGACATAGGTAGCAGTGCCCATATCTTTCATTTCAAATTTGGATGACAAGAAGGATTTTGTTTTATTTCTCATATCTGGACAGTTACCAGTTAGCATTATATCGTCTACATATAATGATAATATTGTTAATTCATTATTTTCATTACATATGTAAACACAGTGATCTAGTGGACATACTAGAAACCAATTTCTAGTATTGCTTGATGAAACTTCAAATACCATTGCCTCGAAGATTGTTTAAGTCCATGTAATGACCTTTTTAATTTTTAGACTTCTTCTTCATGTCTTGTGACCTGAAATCCTTCAAGTTGTTGCATGCAAATTTCTTATTTTAATTCTCCAATGAGAAAGGCTGTCTTAACATCCAACTGATCTAATTCCAAATCCATTATGGCTACAATGGACATGGATATCCTCACTGAAGCGAATTTTGCATAGGTGAGTGTTGTGCAAATTTTAATATACTTGCAAGTGCACGAATCGTTTGCAATATAATGTTTTGCAAGTACGAGGTCGAACCCAAAGGGAATTGTATTTTTGAAAGAGCAATTTTAATCTAAACTACTTAAATCCTAACCTAGTTCCAAAAGGTTTTGAATTTTGATTTTTGAAATTAAAAGATAAACATAAACTAATTAAAATAAACTAAGAGATAAAATACTAAGGTTTGAGAATTCACACTCACCGAATCATAACAACATACTTCCATGTTTATCAATATTAATCTGAAGTTCTTACAATTAAAATCTTAGATATGTTTTACTATGCTTCAAACCATTAATCAAAACCATCCCATGTATCCATCCATTGCACAAATCACAAAAGGAATCCAATATCAATTAAATCATCAAATGTATCCGTAAATCACAAAAGATATCCAATCTTAATTGAAACACCAAATGTATCCGTAGAACAAATCACAAGGGATATCTAAGAATCACTCCACACATTGAAAAAGAAGTAAAACAATTGAAATATTATACCTAATAAAATTCAAATAAATAAAGACTTACATGAAAGTATTGATGTTCTTCATTGGTGAGGCTTCATCCCCAACCTTAGTTGGGAATTTAGCTCCACATAAAAATAAAACATAAATCTAAAGAAAACATAAACTAAAAAGAGAAAAACAGTAGAATTTTGCTCTCTGGAATTCTATATATTTTATTGAATGCAAATAAGTCTATTTATAGGCTTAAGAAAGTCCTAGAAGCCCTATTAAACCTAGATAATTCAGAGGTTTGTCTCCCCATCAAAATAGAAGTCTGAAATCGGAATAGGATTCGTCCAGATTTGTGTCCTTTAATTGCGGGTCGATTTTGGCATAGTAAC
>NC_081543.1:18254981-18306123 GCF_901000735.1 Corylus avellana | reverse complement strand
ACATTGAACTTCACACCTTTTAAAGCGAACCCTCAATGCTTAATGAGGCAAGAGATCCGGTTACTCAGTGGAAAACTCAACATGATATTTCTTTTCTTTTTCCTTCTTTTGTTTTTTTTTAAAAAAATATATTGCAAGCCAATGGTTATTCATCAATAGGTCAGCCCACAAATCTCAAAGAGAACAAGCTTAAGCTCAAACATCATACCTCACAGAAAACATGCTAATGTGCTCATAAAAATTTATCTCAAAACAAGTGAAATCTCTTTTACCCAAAAATAAGTCAAAGGACTCAGACTCCTAATGACATAATGATGTGTTCAACCCTTTAAGCAATCCAATGAAATGCAAACCACAGTCATAGTTTAATTCAAACTTGACAACAACATAGCACAATTTTTTTTTTTTTCAAATTTTTTTAACACAAAAAGACAAATAAAAATAAACAAATAAGAACAAAAATAAACAGACAACGTGTTTTTCCATACCCCCAAACTTGAATTACACATTGCCCTCAATGTGTAGTATAGAAATACATTACTGGAAGTAAGGAAATCTGAGTGTGAACAAGGCTAGGGCGTCCCCCAAACTTAAACACCAAAACACGTGTCAACAAAAACTAACAACAATATTTTTTTCACAAAAATAAAACATCAAAAGATTAATTGCTGTTAGAAACAAAAACAAAAATAAAAACAACATGTAATGAAAAAGGAAAGAAAGAATTTGTGGAATGAAGTGCAGAAAATAAACTAGAGGAGAAAACTTTACAGTGCTTTCCCATATCAAGCGGATGTCCAACCAATCCCTTCCACCCCTTCTTCTTCAAAACTTCATACCCCTCTGGAATGATATTTCGCCATTTTATGTAGAATTGCTTGCTTCGAAGGATCTTCTTAGGAAAGTGGTTCCTAGATTTGTGTGCTTGTGTGCACAAGTCCTTGAGTATGTTGACATAAGATGGCTCTTTGAAACATTCAGGCGATGAAACTTTGGGCTCTTGATGTGTCTCAAGAGGGACAGTGATGCAGGCATGAGCTTCAGTACTCACTTCCATGTCACTGGGCAGATTAGGATCCATTGGGGGCTCACTATTCTCATGGTGCTCAACTTGCTCCTCTTTCTCTTCCTCCTCTTTGTTATCCACAATTTCCTCACTCTCTAGTGTGATCATGACTTGGGCATGCTCATGATGAGAATTTTCGGAATCATCCTCATCAATCATGTAGTGCCTTTCAGCCATCAGCTGACTTTAAAGTTCTTCTTCCTCTATTATGTTGAAGTCAGCAACTAGATGACCGATCTATCCTTCTATCTTGGTCATGGCCTGCTTAAGTTCTTGTATGTCTTGTATGGCTTGGGAGTTCGAATTCTTGAGCTCTTGTATAGCTTGATTATTGCTCATGTTAGTATTCTTCATATCATGCTTTATCTCTTGTATGTTCTTATCCATTGATTGCATGAATGCTTTCATCATGTCTACCAGTGATGACTGTGGTGCAGGCTGTGGCATTTGAGTAATGGATTTATTCGCAGGTGGTTGAGCTTCGTGATTGAATTTCGGATATTCTGAATGGTGCAATTCATCAAATTGGTGAACATAATTTCCTGTTGCCTGAGCTGACCATGAGAAATCAGATTGATTATTCCAACCCGGGGTGTAAAAATTGGAATTTGATTCAAACCCCGGGGTGGAGATATTAGTGTTCATTTGCTCAAATGAAAAATCAGAAACTTGTCCCCAGTGTGGACAATTACTAGAACTATGATATGGATTGGAGCAGTATGAACATAGCTCATGTGTGTAAAAATTTTGAGGGTAGTTGGTAGGAGCTGGTGTCCTCTAACTAAGAGATGCATTAAAATCATTAAAATGAAAATTCTGCTACGATCGCAGCCCTACTCGATCGTAGCAGGGCTGCGATCGATCGCACTAGTTCGGGTGTGCGGAAGGTGCTGCGGTAGAACTGTAAAACAAGCCAAAACAAAAAAACAAAAAACAACAAAAAGAAAAATCTTTTTTTTCTTATTATTATTATTAGTAACACGAATAAAACAAAACAAAATGCAGAAAAATAAAATCCTAATTATAACTAGTAGAAAAATAAAACTAATCTAGAAATAAATTGGTTTCAAAAAATAAACAATTCCCCAGTAACGGTGCCAAAAACTTATTGTGCAAATTTTAATATACTCGCAAGTGCATGGATCGTTTGCAATATAATGTTTTACAAGTACAAAGTCGAACCCACAAGGAATTGTATTTTTTAAAGAGCAATTTAAATCTAAACTACTTAAATCCTAACCTAGTTCCAAAAGGTTTTGAATTTTGATTTTTGAAATTAAAAGACAAACACAAACTAATTAAAATAAACTAAGAGATAAAATACTAAGGTTTGAGAATTCACACTCACTGAATCATAACAACATACTTCCATGTTTATCAATATTAATCTGAAGTTCTCACAATTAAAATCTTAGATATGTTTTACTATGCTTCAAACAATTAATCAAAACCATCCCATGTATCCATTTATTGCACAAATCACAAGAGGAATCTAATATCAATTAAATCATCAGATGTATCCATAAATCACAAAAGATATACAATCTCAATTGAAACACCAAATGTATCCGTAGAACAAATCACAAGGGATATCCAACTATTTAGGTAAAAAAAATCAAGCAATCCATTATGTGAAATTATCTAAAATCATCAAGTGTATCCTTGAATCACATAAGATATCCAAGAATCACTCCACACATTGAAAAGAAGTAAAACAATTGAAATATTAAACCCAATAAAATCAGATAAATAAAGACTTACATGAAAGTATTGATGTTCTTCATCGGTGAGGCTTCATCCCCAACCTTAGTTGGGAATTTAGCTCCACATAAAAATAAAACCTAAATCTAAAGAAAACCTCAACTAAAAAAAGAAAAACTGTAGAATTTTGCTCTCTAGAATTCTATATATTTTCTTGAATGCAAAGAAGTCTATTTATAGGCTTAGGGAAGTCCTAGAAGCCCTATTAAACCTAGATAATTCGGAGGTCTGTCTCCTCGTCAAAATAGAAGTCTGAAATCATAATAGAATTTGTCCAGATTTGTGTCCAGGTGATTTTGGCATAGTAACCGTCCGAATTAGGAAAATCCTATTTCATAAGGAATTGTATTATTCTAAGTCAGCTTTCCAATGCCTCTTGAATAACTTCAATCCGATATTTGAGCGGAAAGTTTTGGTCAAAATACTGAGATATGTGCAGAATCTGAATTCGAATCAAATCCGAAATTTTATCCAATCTGATCTTTTATCCAATTTAATCTGATTTAACGTTTTTCTTGGATTTGGTTAAACTTAATCACATCATCTAGGTCTTCTCAAAGTATGCTTTCTTTCAAACTTTGTATTTTTTCCTTTAAAGCTGTAGTTTTTTCTTCAACGACTTACAAAACACTAAAAACACAACACTAACACAAAACATTAAATAACGACACAACTAAAGGATTAACTAATGTAAATAAAGGGGTCCAAATTTGGAATATTTGGCACTTATCAGTGAGTATGTATCAACGAAGTCTACACCGGGTTGCTGAGTAAACCTTTTAGCCACCAATCTAGCTTTGTACCTGTCAAGATTTCCATCAGCTTTAAATTTCTTCCTTAGAACCCACTTACATCCAATTGCTTTTCTTTGACTTGGCAATTGCATGAGTTCTTGTTGTGCTAAATACTACCTAAATTAATAAATAATATTTAGTACGTTTTAACTCACAAGTGCACAAGATTAAAACAATAGTATAATGCAGCAAGTACGAGGTCGATCCCACGAGGATTGTGATTTTGTTTAGAATTAATTAAAAAAATCAACTTGTCACTGAATTGATATTGTGAAAAAGAAATAATAAGATAAATGAAAAAGGTAAAGGTAGGGCTTTGATATCCACCACTAATTATATTCAGCTAATATGTCAATATGCCAATATTTTGATCATGTTATGCATATCTAATGTTTGTCAACCTAAGGGCATGGCATATACTCCTTAAGCTATAGATTTTCCTAAGCAACGAGTTAGGCATGGCGTATACTCTAACTCTTTTCTTTTCTAAGGGATTTAGTATGGTGTATACTAAGTTGTTCCTTAGGAAAGCATATACTCTATAGAAATCGACAAACATATGAGGCCTAGGGCATGGGCGTATACTCCCGGTTCCCTATGTTGATTAACCCAAGAACCGCAGTGTGGATTCTTTTGTTACTTTTATTAAACCCAGGACTCAGCCATCCAAATTGATTTAACTAACTAGTTCATACCACATGCATATATTGATCAGGCACACACATATGAGGAATTCATGCAAACAGGTATTAATCAAGTTAAATAGCACAACAAAATCATTACAAAGGCGTCAATATTGAAATATTAACTAAACATAACTAGGGCTTCAATCTAGCCCTACTTAAGAGTTAGTTACACATAATTAAAATAAAAAGAAAAGAGAAGGGAAAGAAAGAACCTAAAACCGCTCCTAGAAGTAGCCTCCAAATTCCTCTCCCCGAGTTGTGCCTCCTCCAAGGATGTCTCCTAAAATTGTCTATTGAATTGTGAGGCTTAGAGGTCTATTTATAGGGCTTAGGAGAGTCCTAGAAGCCCTAGTAATCTCAGGAATTTCGGAGATTTAAGTCCAAGTCCAATTAGGATAAAGAAAACCCAAGTCCAAATCGGAATAGGATTCGCCCAGAATTACGATCTTAAATTACGGGTCAATTTTGGCCTTGCGGCGCTCCTAATTGGAAAAATTATATTTCACAATGATTTGTATTATTTTAAGTTAGCTTTCCAATGCCGCTTGAATCACTTCAATCGGATATTTGAACTGAAAGTTATGATCAAAATACCGAGATATGTTCAGAATCCAATTTTGCATCCAATCCGATTTGACTCCAATTTGAGAAATTCCGAATTAATCATTTCCTTTATTTGATTAAACTTAACCATGATTGGCTAAGCTTAACCATATCTTATAGGTCTTCCCAATTTGCCCTTTAAGCTTTGGAACTTTTCCGAAAACGCTTTCTTTTCTTCCAAAAACCAACAAAACAAAGAAAATACAAAAATGAAGTAAAATAGCATGAATTAACTAAAACTAAAGGATTAAGACATGTAAGTTAAGGGCTAAAAATATGAATATTTTGGCACTTAACAGTTCCCACGTATCATTTTTCTGAATCGATTCTAGCTCTTCTTCCATTGCTTTAATCCATTTTTCAGCATCATGACTACTTACAGCTTCTTTAAAATTTGCTGGATCTTCTTGCAAATTTATATCATCTGTACTTAGTACATAATGATCCTTGAGTGTGGCTGATGGTCGTCTTTGTCTTTTACTCCCATTGTTTTGATTACCTATATCCAAATTAGGTAGATTTTTGGACTTTCTCTTGCTCCCACTACTCTGAATGTCTATGTTATGTTCTTTTTCTTTCAAAGTAACTTGTGGTGTTTGACATTCAGAATTTTCTTCTTGTAGGAGTCTTATTTCATCCATGGGAGTAATCTGTTTGGTGTTTTCTAGAAATGCAGCATCCCTGCTTTCTATTAATCCCTTATTTGGATGGTAAAATCTATATCCACTACCGTTTTCTATATATCCTATAAATCTGCATTCCCATGTTTTACTTTCTAACTTATCCCTTAAGGGTTTTGGAATAAGTACATGTGCCTTACATCCCCACACTTTGAGCTTGCAAAAATATGGTTTTATGCATGTCCAATATTCATAAGGTGTAAGATGTTTTGATTTGGTTTTTATTCTATTAAGAATATATGCTGCAGTGGATAAAGCCTCACCCCAAAAATGAGTGGATAACTCAGCATATGCCATCATGGATCTTGTCATATCCATTAAAGTTCTATTCCTTCTTTCTGCAATCCCATTTTGTTGAGGCTTATAACGCATTGCATATAAATGTCTTATTCCACTTTCTTTGCAGAAGGAATCCATGGCTTTGTATTCACCCCCTATCATTATTCAAGTTTTTAATGGACCTTCCCAACTGTTTTTCTACCTCTAATTTCTTTTCTTTAAATTTTTCTATTATTTTAGATTTATGTTTGATTAGGTAGATATGTCCATATCTTCAATAATCATCTGTAAAGGTAATAAAGTATTCAATTCCTCTATGTGTTTTGGTTATTAAAGGACCACATATGTCAGAATGAATTGCTTCCAATAACTCTGATGATTTCCAGTGTTTTGAAAAAGATTTACTAATCATTTTTCACTTAATACATGATTCACATATATTAAAATCTTCAGAATTAATTCTAGGTAGTAATCCACTCTTACTCATTCTTTTCATTTTATTTTTGTTGATGTGGCCTAATCTTAAATGCCACAAGAAAGAACTATCTTCAGACACATGAATACTGAGAAATAGGATCTTTATTATCAATTTTGAGTAGATACATATTGTCTATTTTTACACCCTTGACAGATACTTTCCCTTTACAAATATAGACCTTCCCAGATTTAAACTTAATCCCATATCCTTTGCCATCTAATACAGGAACATATATCAGATTTCTTCAGATACTTGGCACATATAGAACATTATGTAAAACAACGGAAGACCCTTTAACAGAAATCTTACATTTTCCTTCGCCTAGCACATCACTGTAAGTATTGTTGCCCATGCACACTCTATGTTCTCCGACCTTTTTCTCTTTGAAATCTAAGAAGAATTCTCGGTCTCTTCTAATGTGTCTTGTTGCTGCCGAGTCGATCCACCAAGAATTTGAAGTCAATTCTGCCATCATCACTTCAGTAATGGTCATAGCTATTTCTTTCTGTTTCTTGTCACCGTTGTTCTTTGGACAATTTGCCTTGAAATGCCCCATTTTACCACATTTGAAACATGCTCCTTTGATTTTATTTTTATTTTTACCATTGGGCTTACCTTTCCATTTCTTTTTCAACTTTCTTGGCTTACCTTTGAATGCTGGAGCACGTGAAGTCTGAGTGTTGATTTGAGCCATCATGAGATTGCTGGATTGCCCTTGTCTCCTTCTTCGTTTCATCCTTTCTTCTTCTAATACGAGCAAAACTGGTAAGGAAATTATGGTTATATCTTTTCCGCTATGGGTCAAAGATGTTATCACATGTTCCTAAGATAGAGGAAGACCATTAAGTATTGTGGTAACTTGCATTTTGTCAGATATTGGATGATCGACAAATGCAAGTTTCTTTGCAATGAGTTCCATTTGGTTTACAAAGTCGCCCACATAGTCATCCTCACTCATACGTGCACTATTATATTTATCTAATAATAGTTGTATGTGAGTATCAGACCTAGGGCCATACTTTTCCTCTAATGCTTCCATTATTTCCTTAGCAGTCTCATATCCTTCAAAGAGTGGGATGATATTATCTTTCATGCAATGGAGGAGAGTGGCCTTTGCCATTAGGTCATCTTCTAACCATTTTTCCTTTTTCTTGATAGCTTCATCATTTTTCTCATCCTCTACTTCAGGTCTTTTTGATGTGAGAGTGTGTATAGTTCTCTCATGCGTCAGTACATAAGAGATATGTCATTTCCACATTCTAAAATTTATTCCATTAAGGCTTTCAACCTTTGAGGAATCTATACCACTTTTAATAGCCATTTTATAATGTGGATACGATAAATTTAATACGAATACAAATATCTATTTACTGTAATATGTTAGATATTAATTAGATACACACCAACATAAAACTTAAAAATGTATTTCTAAGTTATTACAAACCAACAAATAATAAAAATTGATAAGTTTATTTATTTTTATTTTTGAGATCAGTCGTCTCTAGGATAGGTCAGCCTTGCCTAGTAATCATTCATACAAGCTCTATAATATGGACGGTTTGGAACTACCAATATAAACTGGTCACCTCTTGGTGGAATTGTGTATCGATTGTTGCCCATTGGCCACAAATCCCTTGGATTTTGCTCAACTGTCCTTACAATTCTCAAAGAACGTTGACCCCTCAAGCGTCTATCACTTGAAATCTCTGATTGAACCAAATTTGGTACAATGAACTCCACTTCCATATGCTCCGTTGGTGACAGCCAACACGAGTGAAAAAACCTCCGATTTGATTGGCTCTGACCTTGATGAGAAGACTCACCCCTTCCCCAATTATATTTTTGAGAATTATAGTTTGAAAACCCTTGAGGTCAAAAATGGTGGTATTGGCGGTACTGTTGAGCAAAACCGGGTCGGATCCAACCGGAATTGGGTGGGCCGAGTCTTTGGGCTAGCCACGCGCCTGCCACGCGCTTCACAGGTCTAGCGCGTGGCGAGTTCATCTGCTGGCGGGTGTCAGTGAGAACACGCGGGTCGGATAGGCTCTCTGGGATTTCGGTTTGGGCGACGATCCGGGTCACAATACGAGTATTCGGTCGGTTCTAATCCGATTTTGCTGGGGAGGAAATGGGCTTGACCCGATTGGGCTTGGCCCTTTTTACTTGGGCTTGGGCTCTCAGTACGGATTTCTGGGCTGTATGTTTATACTTGGGCCCAGTTCGGGTCACTTCTTGGGTCGGGTTGTGAAAATCCGAAACGGTGTCATTTTTGGAATTGTGCAAAACGACGTCGTGTCATTTTTTACACACCTGTTCAAGAGTTAGGATTTTGGTGTCGTTTCGGTGTGAAACGATGTCGTACCTTATGGGACTGTAAATGTTCTCTGATGAAAATGAAACGGCGTCGTTCCTTTGAAGTGGAACGACGTTGTTTGGAGAGGATGGGGCGCGCCCCCTTGGAGACACCGAAACGGCGTCTTTTCGAGGGGTAGTATCATGCGCCCCTGGATCAAACGCTTGAACGGTGTCGTTCCAATTAAATGGAACAACGTCGTTTCGGTTTTCTGACACAGGGGTGTTTGTTTCCCCTTCCCTGTTGATCAAAACGGTGTAGTTTTGATCAACAATGTTTTCCTCTCCAGAAAAACTCCCAAAACAGTGATTTTTTGTAGAAAAAATTTTAGAATTATTTTCTAAAAAATCATAATTATTTATTTCATCAACCCTAGAATTATTTTCTTCCCAAGAATTATTCCCTTCCCAAGAAGAACCAGAAACCGCACCTTTGGTTGGGGATGATTCACCAACAACGTCAAAACCCGGAGGAGGAAAATTTTGGCTTTGAAGATCCACCGAAAGAGATGCATCAAACGGAGTTGCAAACAATTCCTTCCAGTATTTTTGTTCCAGTAAATAGCATTTCTTCAAAGTTGTAAAATCTCTAGTAAATTTTGATCCACCAACAGCAATTTTAAGAAGTTCTTCATGTGGGTTTCAGATTATCAAATGCAGATTATAAAATACCACAGAAGATGCCAAACCTAAACTTTGTCTGTTGATGGTTTGCAAAATTTCCTTCATATACTCTTTATTTTCTTCATCAGAATCTCCTTTTTCTTCTTTCTCTTTCATAACCTTGACGCTCTGATACCACTGATAGAATAATATGAACATATGATCATGTTTGTAGGAATCTCCCGTTAGGGTGGATATCCAATGGATGACAAAAGCAACGTAATAATGAGATAATGAATTTTGACATACGTTCTTCTCATTATCAAACTCTATTTATAGAGTTAGAATATGACTCTTCATCAAGAATCACACCTTGTCACTTTATCATAACTACCATTGAATGTTGTGATTGGCTATGGGAATGACCACACTAGTTATAGTGTGATCACCCCTTAAACCATCATTTCCCAATGTGGGACTAACTTTCTAAAATGTTATAGTAACATTTAGATAAAAAACAATTTTTTTGTTTTTTGTTTTATAAATAAGACTTCATTAAAACATATATATATATAACTAAAGAAAGAAAGGAAGGAAGGAAGCAAAACGCGAAGAACAAAAACTAGCTAGCATGACCTGGGAATTTTTGTCTGATTTTGTCATGTTTCTCTCCTTTCTTTTTCTTTTTTGACCTGATGATGGTGATTGTCTTTTTCCTCTTGTTTTTCCCTGCTCATATATACACATACGTACCCATAACGAACCTAGGTAAATTTTATAGAATAACCTTATAAAATAACCTAGTTAGAATTGTTTTGTTTAGGGTTTCCACCAAAAATGCATTTAAATTTGGATTGAGATTTTTTTTTTTTTTTTTTTTTTTTTGGTTTTTCAAGATTTATTAGATTAGGTAAATGTTAAAAATACACACTTTGGTATTATTCCCATATATAACAAATGCATATCCATGAATACTGGATATATTTGTTAATTAATAGAGAGGTACATTTTCACATAAAAAATATAAACCTACGTATATATATAGGTTTATATTTTTTATGTAGTTGAAATTAGGTTTATATATATGCATGTGCTTGAAATCAGGTTTAAATTTTTTAAGTCTTATATATTTGTTCCTAATTTATATACGTAGAGAAAAATAGACAAGATTTGGATGACAAAGTCTAAGTGTACAAGGGAATATAGAGACGGGTGTAGATTGTTCGTAGAGTTTGTAGTTAATAACTGTAGAATCCCTGATGGATTCATGTATTGCCCTTGTAAGATTTGTCGAAATAACCGGCGCCATCTGCCAGGTTACATATTCGACCAGTTGACAAGGGGTAAAGGAATGATGCCAAAATACACACTCTAGTACTATCACGATGAAAAGCATGTACAAGGTCCTAATACAAGCTCTAATTCGAATTGCCCGGCCACAGATGCGGGTGCAAGCGCAAATTAGGGTGGAGACATGCACACAATGTTGCGTAATTTATTCGGCATGCACGACGTTAGGAAAGACAATTGTGAGCCTCGGGTCATGGTGCAAGAGGGTGAAGAAATTGTGAACCAAAAAGCCGCTGAAGGTGACGCACTAAAGTATTACGACCTTGTTAAAAAAGCGGAGAAATCACTTCATACTGGGACCGAACATAACAAATTGAGTGCAACTGAACACCTGTACAACTTGAAGTGCGTTGGTGGACTTAGTAACGCGATATTCTCGTCTTTCCTTGAGTTCATCAATCAGTTGCTGCCTGCAAGTGATGAAACTCTGGCAGTTAATACATATGAGCCAAAAAAGTTTCTACGGGACATGGGACTCGGGAATGAGAAGATTCCGGCGTATTGTAATGACTGTATGTTATTCTGGAAGGGCAATAAGGAGTTGAATTCATGTACCGTCTGTGAAAAATTTAAATGGAAGGATGCAATTAATTTAGACGAGGATGGTCAGCCCATATAGTCAAGCAAGAAACATCCGATGAAGGTGTTGCGGTGGTTTCCACTCATACCATGACTAAAGAGGCTGTTTATGTCATAGCATACTGCACCCTATATGAGGTGGCATGCAAAAGGCCGCACTAAGGACGGCGTATTAAGGCATCTGGCCTACGGTGTATTGAGGCATTCGGCCGACGGCAAAGCATGGAAGTCATTCGACAATTTACATCCGGAGTTTTCAGCAAACAACAGGAATGTAAGGCTTGGACTAACCTCGGATGGATTTAATCCATTTGGAAACATGAGCACATCCCACAGCACTTCGCCCGTAATGCTTGTACCGTACAACTTGCCTCCTTGGATGTGTATGAAACAGACGTCTTTCATACTATCAATGATTATCCCGAGCCCAAGTTCACCTGGAATGGATATAGATGTCTACCTTCAACCTTTAATTGAAGAGTTACAAGAACTATGGAATGTAGGGTACGCACATATGACGTCTATAGAATGTAGGGGTACGCACATATGACATCTCAAAGAAAAATAATTTTGTTCTGCGAGCGTAGTTGATGTGGACAATTAATGACTTCCCAGCATACGCAGATTTGTCTAAATGGTCTATCAAGGGTGAGAAGGCATGTCTTTGTTGTATGCACTCGATAAGGTCTAAATGGTTAAAACATGGCCATAAATGGTGTTTTATGTGGCACAGGCGATACTTACCCATAGATCATCCGTGGAGGCGGAACAAAAGAACATTTGATGGCAATGTAGAACTAGAATGTGCCCCTGATATGCCAAGTGGAGATGAAATCCTGAGCCAATTCGAAAGGATGGTGTTTGGGGATGAGAACACCGATATGGCAAGGCCGGATGATAAAGAAAAAGGAAAGAAGCGGAAGACAAATACTTATAATGTAGTATGGAAGAAGAAAAGTATTTTCTTTAGGTTACCATATTGGAAAGATAATTTATTGCGTTATAACCTTGATGTCATGCACATAGAGAAATTCGTGATGGACAACATACTTGGTACAATACTGAACATTTCAGGGAAAATGAAGGACAACCTCCAAGCCCGCATAGATTTGCAAGAAATGGGTTTGAGACGTACACTTCACCCCTACACTGGCGAGGATGGTAAGACCTATATGCAACAAGCTTCCCACAAGATGTCCAAGGATGATAAAACACATTTTTTAAAAGAGCTACGAAATGTAAGGGTGCCCGACGGATATGCCTCGAACATTTCCCGTTGTGTACGACTTAAGGACTGTACAATATCGGGGTTAATGAGTTATGACAGTCACGTACTGATGTAACAGCTTCTACCTATTGCATTGCGTGGATCACTTCTAGGCAACATGGTTAAACCTCTTGTTGAGATGTCTGCATTCTTCAGGGGCTTATGTTCAACAACATTGACACAAGAGGATATTGACCAACTATAAGGTGACATCTGTATCACGTTGTGCAAGATGGAACAGGTTTTTCCCCAGCTTTTTTACTAGCATAGTTCATATGGTCGTGCATCTTATTCGTAAATGTCAACTCGGTGGACTGGAACAGTATAGGTGGATGTATCCAGCAGAGAGGTCAAATTTGTTTACGGATATTCCTGATTTTAATTTTTCACTCCAATACAAGACAATTACTAACTGAACTGATTGACTGATCGATGCTCATATTTAGGACCATTGGAGTGTTCAAATCTAATGTGCAAAACAAAGCGGCTTCTGAGGGCTGTATTACGGAGGGCTACATAGCCATTGAGTTGATGATGTTCTGTTCGAGATATTTAGATAACGCACCAACATTTCACAATAGGATACAAAGAAATCCGGATGGTTCAAAGGGACATGGAACACGAGTCCAACTCGACCGAATCACATTGACACAGATTCACCGGTATATTATGTTCAACTCGAACGAGTTCCTTCAACTGCGGACGTAAGTCGAGGTCCTTCACTCGCATATATATGTTCAATCAATTTGTATCATTAGTTTTGAATTCTAATGAACCTAATTTCGAATTGTAGGATGCACATAGATATGCTTAAGCGGTCATGCAATAGGGGGCGAACAATAGAAGATCAGTTGGAAACGCAACATTATGAGCTGTTCTGCGAGTGGTACCGTGACTACGTAAGACTAATGTGATGTTTAACAAAAGAACTGTCGGAGCATATTTCATTCTGGTTCAAATCAACTAAAGAAACTAACCTTGCGTTTTTCATTGTACGTAATATATTCACAGGTCGATCGATTGAACGATCGATCTAGGAAGGAACATAGTGATAAATTGGTAATGCATTATAGAGGGCTGAGGGAGTCAGCAGTCAGATACAATAGATATGTGGTTAACGGCAAGCTGTTTCGCACTATTGCATATGATGCCGGAAAGAGGACTCAGAACAGTGGGGTGTGTGTGCCAACTGTTGATGGCGAAATGTACTACGGGGAAGTTAACGGAAGTACTTGAGATTGAGTACTACGACAGGACTAAGTACATTATGTTCAGGTGTGATGGGGCGGACAACATGAGGGACAAGGGGTACAAGGTGGACGAGTATGGCATAATACTTGTCAACTTCAAAAACCTTGTCCACACGGGAGTGCTGATTACCGATGAGCCGTATGTGCTAACTTTACAAGTTGACCAGGTATTTCACATACAAGATGATAGGGACCCAGATTGGGCTTGCACTGTAAAGACTAAACCTAAAAACGTATACAATGTTGGTCAGTGTGAAGGGCCTCAGTATGCATGTGTCAATTACCACGAGTGTGAACCGCTCCTATTGACCAAAAATATTGATCACGATCCGCATGATCATATTGAATACGTCAAACTCGACTTAGATCCAAACCAAGCGTATGTGATTGAATAAAAGTTGAATATATATATATATATATATATATATATATATATAGATTGGTAGTTGTTCACTACACATTACATCAACACAATTTATTAAGTTGTGCATTGGGTAAAATCTTATATATATCTTATTTTTAATATGTGAGTCATTTACATATGGTAGTGAATTTTTCATACATTGAATACGTAATTAATTGGGTGCGTGCTATTTTTCGCAGGTTATCATGAATAGTAAAGGGAAGACAAGAGCACGGAGGGGCTCGACTTCAGTGCAGCAATCTATGTCGCATGGGTCTCCATCATACCACCTTGATGACAGCGAGCAAGAAGACGTTGCTCAACTTATGGGGCAACATGACGGATATCGACCAGTACTTCAGGTGATGTGGAAGGGGAGATCCATGTCCATAATCCATACTATTCGGCAGGCATGGCCCAAATGGGGTATCGGCCTGATTCGTATCCGTATGACACGGATGGATCATTTCATCCAACTCGCTGGCCGACATGCAGCGAGTTAGGGCACAGTTCTCAGGGCCATGTGGAGCGGCTATACGGCCAGCATAGCGTAGGTACGGACGAAACTTTATTTTGAAAGTTTTAAAGTTTTGAAAGTTTCTTAAAGTTTCTTAAAGTTTTTAAAATTATATCTTTGGTCTTGTGAAAGTTTTTTGATTATCAAAGCATTAGTTTCTAATATTATTGGTGCGATATCAATTATATTTCAATGCAACTACAACTTCATAAAATTCTAAACATTCTAAAAAAATACAAACCAGGTGGCGAGGACAGTGAGACACAGCCCCCGAAAGACATGACTGGTGGGACAGGTGCCATGGATGACCCGCAGCCCAGCGACCTTGCTCCCGCCGGCCGGTTAGGCCCTCGATAGGTCCGGACGATAAGTAAGTGTATATGCTCAAATGTCATGCATATAAGTCTTAATTACTTGTAGTTAGTATTCAATTCGAAATAGCTTACATCGGTAATTTTTAATCTGTTAGGTACCGGTCCAGATGGAAACACCATTATTGAGGTGTTCACCATTCTTGACTTGCACAGGTTGCCAGGGGTCCCCGCCGGCAAAAGGATCATACTTGAGTACAATACTTCATGGCAGCCCGTTAGATTTAGCGTCATGAGGTTTAGACGAATAGCCGATAAGGTCATAAGGAGTAGAAATTATGTCCTAATACCGGACGACTGGACGAACGTACCGGAGTGTACCAAGGAGGATATATGGGACGCCTTGATGGTATGTGTATTTTATTATGTCAAACACTCCTAATGTATGTATATATGCGCTCTAAGTTGTACATATATATGTGTGTTTATATGTATATACATATATATACACATATATTTTAGGTTTTTTTAATTCATCAATTTTGAACTTGTGCAGGTAGACTTTTTCGTCTTGCCCGAGTGCAACTTGGCTGCCGTAAAGAATGACGCGTTCCGAGATATGGGCACCAAGCTGAGGACTTGGTGGCACGAGTTAAAAAAAGTTATTGCCATTACGACGGACGATACTCCGGTCACCATACGGGCAAGAGTGGGGGCAACAAAGGCTCTCCGAGTACAATGCCATGGACTTGGAGATCTTGTTGGATAGATGGTGCAGCCAAAAGAACAAGGTAGGTTATGAGTTATACTATAATTTTGAATAGTGTCATTAATTGTAATTGTGTTAGTATTAACATATTAAGACTGTTAATTGTGTAAAACTATGCGGCGTATATGAAGAGCTTGCGAGCATTTAACAATACGCCTCATTGCACCTGGTCGAAGAGCTACGCCAAGGTGACATATGAGGAGGTATGTGTGTAATTTACCCTATACTTATAAATGTAAACATTTGATATTATATATATATATATATATAAACATATATAAACATATCTGTATGTTCTATTTTTTCAGCAAACCATACATGTGGGCACTCCTCCTACTCGTGCACAGTCTTACATTTGCACACACAAGAAGAATGATGGTCGATATCCGAATGACATAGTCAAGGAGGGATGTGTATGCTACTCACCTTTCATATGTTGTTTTGCTTATATATGTGATAATTTATTTATGATTAACAGTTGTATGACCCACTGACCCAATAATTGATGTAACATACAGGAGAGGATGGAAGAGCTTATACCCACTGACCCTGCAGCATCGTCGAGCGTGACTGAGGGGATGGTTAGGTGGGCGCCGAACGACACGTATACCCAGGCGCTTGGCAGTAAGCCTGAGTACGCTGGTAGGGTTAGGTAGGCTAAACCGAATATTCTGCCTGTGTTGGGCTACATACACTCGTACTATACACCGTCACAGGCACGATCACAAAACACCGGGCACTCTGCGATCTCACAAGAACTTCTTGACAAAGCGCTTGAGGCGGAGAGGGCAAAGCACAAGGTAGAGATGGATGCCTTGTTGGCCGCAGAGCGGGAGCAGACAACTGCGCGGGTAGCTCAGCAAGTGGCAAAGCAGGTGGCTGCGAAAGATGTGCAGTTGGCTAAAAAGGAGGCTCAAATGACGACAATGTTTGATGCCTGTTTTCCCCAGCTCGAGGAAATGATGCGATCGAACGCCCCACCGGAGGTGACTCAATACAAGGGAGCACCAAACAGAGCTTCCCCACCCTTTACGATTGTGCAATCGTCGGTCAACAGTGGACCAGGTAATGACATTTTTTAATGGTCAATGTGGTTTTAGAACTGTCCCTATATATATATATATGTGTGTGTGTGTGTGTGTGTGCACTTCTAAATTTAAAGTTTGGATATGTTGTAGTTATTCTCATTAATGATGTTGTAAATCCTGTTGAATTTGGTTTATATATCATGGTTGGTTTGGTGGTAGATGTGTGTTAGAGCGCATTTGAAGTGTTTGGTATTGTGACATGGACCACTATGGTCCTTGTAGAATATTGTTTGGTGCATTTGATTTAATCACGAAAATATGTTGGGGGTGTAGATATAAATCTAAATTTGTTGAGTATGATGTCCTTTGTTTACATAGTGACGTTGCTCAATGATTAAGACTTAATTATATTCTAGAATATTGTTTGGTGATTGTTTGTTTTATCATTTGCAGGTAGTGGCTATCATGAAGAGGATGCTATCGATATCGTTGATGTGGATTGAACAAATAGTTGGTAATTCGCACTTGGTGTACATAAGTTATTTTGTTGATGTAATTGTATTTGTGATAGTTTTCTTGATGTACGTAGTTAGATATATATGATAACAGAGATAGTTTTATTGGTATATATGTATTTATTTGTGGTTGGTGTATAGTTTTTGTGGTTGGCCATTCGCACTTGGTGTATATGTCTTTATTTGTGTCTTGAAGCTGGTTTTGGTTGATAGTCTGTGATCGATGTTGATGGATATGAATTATGTTATTTGCATGGATCGATGGATATGTATATTATTTGCATGGATCGATGGATAAATTGTATATCATGTTAATTATAATCCAAAATTCGGGTACAGCCCCGAAAAAATTCAAAAAATATATAGGGGAAAGAACCAAATTTTAAAACTAACCAAATTTTTTGACATGTCACGTTATGACACGTCACAATTTTCTGACGTGTCATAACGTTTGACACGTCAGAAATTTTCAAACGTGTTATTTTCTAATGTGGCAGGAGTGGCACGTCACGAAATTTTCTGACGAGTTAAATCTGACACGTCAAAAAAATTTATGATGTGGCAATTTGACACATCAAAAAATTTTCTGATGTGCCTCTCCTACCACGTCAGAAAAATTTCATGACGTGTTATTTTCTGACACGTTAGAAATTTTTTGACATGTCAAAAAATGATATGTCAAGAAATTTTTCTGACGTGCCACTTTTGTACACGTCAAAAATTACTGACGTGTTAAAAGTGACACGTCAAAAAATTTTCGTTTTTGATACCCAAAATTTTAACGCCTGACACACATCAATAACGACACGTCAGTAAAATTTACTAACGTGTCAGACCACCTAAAACGTCAAAAACTGCCTATCAGGAAAAAAAACATTTTTTGTAGTGATGCATCTAATTGGTTCAATGCTCAAACCTTACAAAGGACCCATCATATATATATATATATATCATGTAGTTCAAGAATAATAGTCACAGTATAAGATTATTACTGACTTACAATTAAAGAATATTACTGAATCACACTTGAAGACTATCATTGAGTTAAGGGTGAATAGGTAAAAGATTATCACTTAACTAATCTAGTTAGAGTAGAAGTCTATGTGTATTCAACATGATTATCCTATAAATAGGAGCATGTTATATTGTAAATATTACCCAGAGAAATAAGAGCTTAATGCAGTCTTTGGGCTTGATCTTGTGAATATAGGTTATAGATTAAACCACGTAAATCTCTGTGTCACTATCTTATTATTTCCGCATTGTTATTTATTATTATTTCCGCATTATGAATTCTTTCACATGGCTCGTTATAACAAAGAACCCATCCATGTGGCTTGCCAAACACATCCTCTATATATATATATATATACACATGGCTCGTCAAAAACTATGTTCTAAAAATGCTATTGGTTACGAAATGGTGAAATTCTGACTTTGAGCAATGATATATTCTACAATACGTCATAAAAAGTTTTTTTAAACCGTGTAAAATAGTTTTATTTTTTATTTTTGTAAACTATTTTTTGAGTTTGAGCTTCTTATCATTGCACGTACTTTTTTTATAGTTCATTATCTGTGTCATTGCCACCAGAGGTCATTGAAAGTGCTGGAGTTCGCCGTAGGTTGTCGCCGCCGTTGCTGATTTTTTGTACAAGTCAAACGTCGAAAATGTTTTTAACTGATATTATTTTATTGAAAAAAGATTTTTTGCTAACAAAAAATATTTTACGTTGATGAAGAAAAAAGAATAAAGGCAATATTCCATGTGGAGTTGAG
The DNA here is from genome assembly GCF_901000735.1 of Corylus avellana. Lineage (NCBI taxonomy): Eukaryota > Viridiplantae > Streptophyta > Magnoliopsida > Fagales > Betulaceae > Corylus > Corylus avellana. The sequence goes on along the minus strand of NC_081543.1, from coordinate 18,287,053 downwards.
AGTGGGGCACAATGACATGGATCGATAGAGTCTGAGTCAGAGCCTTATGTTGATCTCAATCTCAAGTAGCATAATGGACATTTGCTTCTCAATACAAGAATTAAAAACAAAAGGAAACCATGACTGATCATCCTGCACTAAAATAAAAATAAATAAATAAAAGAAAAGGAAAATTGAGCTTTCAGGGCCTGTTCTTTGTGTTTCTATTTTCTGGCCAGTTCCTTGAACTGGTCTCTTTTTCGTTTTTTGACTGAGTTTTTCCTTTCTTTACCAGCTACTGATGGTCGGATTTGGTTTCTTCTACCGACAACCGATGGTCCTGATAGTAACCTTGATGGGTTTTGTTCTATTTACGGAATCTTGCTATATATTACAACATCTTTTGGTTATTTCAGTTCGCTTGATGGGCTGGATCATTCATTTGACTCATTCTCGACTATTCTTCGAAATGCTCTGTCATCTTTGTTTTTTTATTTTTTTTGTAATTCCCTTTCTCCTTTTCCACTATGAATAAAAAAACTAAAAAATGATAAACAAATAAAATTTTTAAATTAAAAAAAAAAAAAAAAAAAAAAAAGTAGAAAAGACACGTACCATAATCCAAACTCAATGAACAGAGAAGCCCATCCTCCCAACTCTTGTACTTTGTAGTGGCCTATCACTGTGTTTCTGAAATGATGAAAAACCACACTCACTCACCATCCGTCTACTTGCCTCTCATGGACCCTCTCAGCACCAAACCAACTCGACATGGAACTCTCTCATCTCATTGATAAACCCAACTTGCCCAAAGTCAACCCCTGCAACAAATGCCCATCAGTTTCTGCACTTCATTTTCTTCCATCCACCATAAGCCCTATCATCACCCGAACCCTCTAAGACACGGCCACCACTTCGTGTACCAATTTCATTTGGACAAATTTTAGACCCTTACAAAACGCTCATCTATATGAATTGAGTAAAACTCCGACGTCGCTACGGGGCGATTTGATTCATATTCAAGATCATTTACTTTACTGTACTGGAGCACTTGCAAAAGTTGACTTAAAAATATCATCCTCAATCCTCATGCTTCTGATTGGACATTTGTCGCCTTGAATTTACCCTTTTGCGCGCCATTACTGGATCCTACTTATTGCCTCAACCTAAAAAAGTGTTCAAAGTTTGTTGTCGAGTTCCCCGGTCGGACGAGCCATGATGATGTTGCTTGCTGGGGTTGGGCGGTTTTGTGAACCTGACATTTAGCAGGGATAACCAATGAGTAATCGCCACGACCAACGTGTCATTTGACGTAATACGATGACTTCGAAGGGGGGGAGGCTGGTCAATCCAGATTACAGCGATTTAACGTGTCGACGTGCTTCCGTTTTATTTCTCCATTTGTTCTAATAAGCCCTTTAAGACTTGGAGCCGCAGTGTCGCGTGTCGCGTATCTACATAAATAGACCTGCTTGTCGGTTATCTCCCTTTGATGCTAATTGGTCCATTTCCCTGCCTAATTCTTCCCTAAACATCATTATCATGTTTGTTTTCGCTTCTTAGGGTTGGATCGGAACAGACCTTTAACCATTTCATACCAAAGTTAATTAACATTTATTTAAAAAAAAAATTAAAACTTTTATGACATTTGAAATCACATATTATTCAAACTGCCATTCAGATGAGCATAACGTTCCTATTACACCTCAACACTTAGTTTCCTTTTAATTAAGGGAATAGTGAACAAGACGAGCTGGGCATAATTTTAAACTCTGAATTCTCATCTCACTCTTATTTTATTGAGTTTATATAGTATTACTCATAAGTAGGTATGCCCATCATCTCAGCCATTTTATAAAGAGTAATTTTATTTTATTTAGTAAATTGCTATATGTTTACTACACAACTAACAAACGGTGAAAATCAACATTTAGATCGACAAAAGCTTATTATAAAGAAAATCAAAAATTAATTTTTGTTATCACCTAATCTCAATTGTACTATAATTTTTACTACTATTATATGCCAATTTTAACAAATCTACTAAATAGCAGAGAAAGAGAGGAAGAGAATTTGAGAGAGAAACAAAATATAGACACAGATATTATATTACATTATCTTTTGTGAATATACACGTCTAATATCATGCACAAAAGTGAAAGAATCAGCAGAAACCAGCTGAGCTCCATTTCTACATACACCCAAAAGCTACAAGCTGGTCCCGGAGCCTCTCACTGAACATAAACCATAAAAAGACGAGAAAAAACAGAGGGCTGTCACTGTAAACAGAGGAGATTCCGGGGACGTATCTGCAAGCATCCCTCTGGTAAATCTCCCTCTGTAATAATCTACAAAGACATGCAACGGATGATAACCCATAATTTAGCTTTAGGCCTGCCTCTCTAAATCCTTTGAGCTTATGAAGGTTCCATGGAAGCCGTACGGAACCCTGGTAGGAAGCTTAACTGTGGCTTCTAGCTTTAAATTCATGGCATTTATGATTTGCAGCTCTGATTTCCACTCCTTCTCGTCGTGCACGAAAGCTAGGATGTAGCCGTCGTCCTCTTTCTCCGAACTGGGGTTTCTTGGAAGGAACAGAGGCTCACCGCCAAACCTCTGTTCTCCATAGTTGTACTTCTTTAGCTCTCCAGTGAAGAGGTCTACTTTGGCGAAACCCGATACTTTTGGCCACGGCTCAGCAAGGGCTAAATATGCGAACTGGGTTTTCCTTCCGAGCTTGTTCCGGTTAACCATGCCGGCCTCTAAGTTCACTTGCTCGGACTCGGATAAGATGGGGCGGCGCGTGGACTTGCCGGTCTTCAAGTTGAGCCGAATTTCAGTCAAAACACTCTCCAAGCTCTCGTCGCATTCGTTGAAAATGGAGTCCGCTGGAGTCATGCAAGACCCAATCACTACGACATCGTCGGTCTCAGGCTCCTCCCAGGCGTTCCAGAGGTGGAAGCAGAAGCAATCGGGGGCTTCGATCCATTTGATCCCGGAAGCATCGGCGGCATTCTTGTCCAAAATTCCGAACCGGGAAATCTTGTTCTTGTCGTAGACGACCGGAGAGCCGCCGTGAATCATCTCGGGGAGCTTAAACACCACCTGCTGGTCCGGGATTACCACAAACCTCTCTGTAATAGCGAAGTCATGGATCATGGTAGGCTGAGGCAGAGGAATTTCAACGTCGGGTGATTTTGCTCCATTTGGGGAGAAATGGAAGTATTTGAGGTACGGTTTTTGGACAACGTCGTAGCTGAGAGCGAAGAGCTCGCCGGAGACAGGGTCGAGTTTTGGGTGAGCAATCATTGCTGAGCGAAGGTGACCGTTGAAATTGTAGCGGCCGACAGTGTTAAGGTCGCCGGCGGGAGTAATTCGAACATGGTATGGTAAATCGTCCTCGGACATGGCGAGAAGGCGACCGTTGAAGTATACAAGGCCGGCGTTGGCGACTCCCATGCCGTGGCTGGGATCGACAAGCCCGAATAGGCCTCGAGCGTAGAAGAGGAGGAGCCGGGCGATGCCGGAGTGGCCGTGAAGCTCACCTATGGCCTTCGGGAAGACCGGGCGACCAAGAGCTCGCTCTTGAACAAGTCGGTGGGTCTCGGTGAACCTGCAGGCGTAGCTAGCGGACCCATCCTTGAATTGGACAGCGTGAACCATGCCGTCTCCGTCGAAGAAGTGGTGGCCGGCGACGGGTTCGTGAAGTGGGTTCGCGCCGTTCCGAACGTACACGCCTCGTATGCTGTCGGGGATTCTACCGACAATCGGGAGCGAGTGCTGGACGGGTAGCTCTGTTACTGGAGCGAAATTGCCGGCGATTTGGACACTGGGGTCGGCGGTTTTGGGAAGCGGCTGTTGGCTCTCGTGCGAGACCAAAGTACCTTCCACCGCGTCCAAGGCCATGGCTGCAGCTTTCTGTAACAAGTTCCATTGTTGCGGCACAGCCTTTGAAGAAGAAGAAGAAGAAATGGGTTTTTCTTTTGGATGTATAATACTAGTAGAGGGCTGAAATTGGTTGTTGGGGAATTGGATTGTTTGGAGAGAGCAACGGATATTGGGCTTTTTGTTGGGCCTGGTCCAGGAGATGGCGGTTGAAGTTGCTGCTGCTGCTGCTGCCATGGCTACTCTTATTTTGGGCAAATTTTGTAGTGAATGGTGTGGTGGGAAATGGTTTGGAGGGGGGCAATTATGTGTTGGGATGTGGGAGAGGGAGATGGCTTCTTTGTTTGTTTGCTAGCTTTTGATTTGATTTGATATGGTATTTTGTACGAGTGAATAAAGAAAGAAAGAAAGAAAGAGTTGAAGGTAAGAGTGGTGGTGATAGAGAAGGTGTGAGTTGAGGGAAGTGAAAAGAAGTGAGGAGGTTTTTATAGGGGAAGAGGTGGGGGGGCATGGAGGTCCACCTCAGAACACCACGTGTAAGATTTCTGAAAGGTGTATTTTTTTTTCGCCAATAGGTGATCAGATTCATAACAGGGTGGTGGTGGGTGTGGGGAGGACTGCGGGGCATAGAGGTTTGTTTCTTTGACACGACCACCCTCTCTCTCTCTCTCTCTCTCTCTGTGTGGAGACTAAATAATAATATAATAAAAAGCATATTATATGTGTGTTTGAATACTTTTGTTACAGTATATGTATGAGAAGCTTCCCTAAATTTGGAAACATGACGCATGAAATTGGCTCATTTTAATATTAACATCAGTATCTGATTGGTCCCTTTGTACACGTTTACGGGTCTAACCCCGCGTTAGTCCCTCAATAAACTCAAATAAAAAAGCTTTTTTCTTTTTTTTTTTGGGTAACTAGACTTTAAGGGTCCCACAATAAAGCTACCCACTGCACACCAGTCCACTTCTATACGTGTCATCCTAACAGATATGAAGGTCACATCAATTGTCCTACACGCTTGCCTCCCCATGTTTTTTGTTTTTTTTTTTTTTTTGTGTAAAAGTACAAATCCAAGACCGAAAGCCAAGCTCCTTTTCTCGGATGAATTGGGAAACTAGACTTTACCGCCAAGAAATAAGTACAAGGGGAAATTCTTTCAACTTCTATTTATTTTTATATTATTTTTTAAGTTTAAAAACTTTACATTAAGAGTATCCAACTTTCAATTATATTCTTTCATTAGGATTTTGGTTAATTTTTCGAAATGCCAAAAATAATAATAAAAAAATAAATGTCTGAATCTTTATAATTTTTTTATTTTATTTTTTTATGATTAAAAAATTGATATTTTGAAAATTTTGATCCGATTTAACGGACAATTTTAATTAAAGTTTAATACACTTAATTGAGAGCTTTTGAACTTCAAAAAAGTACTTTCAAAATGCATGAAAGTTGAATTTATCTACTTAAGAGTAAAGTTAGGGACTATCTTTTTATATTTTAAAGTTGGCCTAACTTTTCAAATCACTATTGAATCAAAATTCAACAGCCACCTCAAAATGTGGGAGAATAAAAAGATAATACCTAATATTACTCAAAATTTAACCTATTAACTTTGTTGTTGAATAGTAAAAAAAAAAAAAAAAAAAAACTTCACTTACTCCCTAATATTTTGGCACTTTTCCAATCACCCATAAACTTTAAAAAAAATTACAATGTCGAGTTCTCATATTTTAAAGCTTTATACCGTCAACCCCTCTGTTAGAATTTTCCTCTAAATTTTAACGAAAAATGTCAAAATTCCTAAGATTCGCCCCTTTTTATTTTAATATATATATTCATTCACACTAGCCATGGTTCACCCACGGTTGGCCTTGGTCGTGGCTTAGCAAATCCACGATTGACTTTGGTCATGGGTCAGTAGATCGACGGTCGACTTTGGTAGTGGGTTAGCAGATCACAATCGGCCTTGGACATACGTTCACAGATCCATGGCCAAGGTTAGTCGGTCTGGAGATTAGGCTTTAGACCTTTTTCTTTTTACTTCATTTTTTTTTTTTTTTTTTAAATTCGGAATAGTTTTGTGTTTCTATTAGTTTTATAGGGGTATAAGAGTCATTTAACATGTTTACTGTCTAATTTAACCTTAAACCCTAATAGTATGATTGACATCTCAAACTTTAAAAACATGAAAATTCAACATTACAACTTTTTAAAATTTAAGAGTACGAGTCGTACGACTTCAAAAGTGTCAAACTATCGAATGGTAAGTAAAATTTCCTTTTTTAAAATTTTTTTATTATTTTTTAAATCAATCTAGCAATCTTTCATTAATGAGAAAGACTTGAATATTGCATTCAACAACTACAATTTTAAGAATTAATGGGGTGCTTCTTCCATATGGACTTGTACATCCATAAGAGAAAATGTTTCCTAGATGAAGAAACAAGACACATTTTTCCAAATGAAGTTCTATAATTTGTGTGGGAAAAATAATTTTACCCCTCTAACGTTTACCGCTTTTTCATTTTTACAATGTTTTTGAAATTGTTAATGTTACCCATTTGTTACACGTGCGATCCATGTGGGACCCACGTGGGTTTTTAGGGACAAATGTTTCCCAAAATACCCTCAAAAAATAAAAAAAAAAATTAAAAAAATTAAAATAAATTAAAATAAAAATAAAAATAAAAAAAGAAAAAAGAAGAAGTTAGTACTGGTCGAAACCACCACCAAAGGGTTTGGGGGTGGCTCGAGTTATCATATACCAAAGTTTAACTTCAATTTAGAGATGAGCAAGGAACTTGTTTTATTTTCACAAGTCATATAAAGTATTGATTCTACTTAAGATTAAGCGAATCATGAGTTTTAAATCAATGAAACACAATGAACTCTAGAATCTTGTTGAATTGTTTGTATGATATATTACAAGAAAATCAGTCATTAACGATGAAAAAATCAAACTATTGTCGCTAAAAGTCATCACAATTAATGTTTTGTCAAGAATAATTATCAGAGACAACATAAAAGTCGTCACTGATAAGTTAAAATAAGTCATTAACGATGAAAAAATCAAACTATTGTCGCTAAAAGTCATCACAATTAATGTTTTGTCAAGAATAATTATCAGAGACAACATAAAAGTCGTCACTGATAAGTTATTATCACCAACGAAAAAAAATTGTCACTAATAGTGCTACAGTGTGTTGAAGATAACCTAAGCCTCTATATCGACATGTCATCGCTAATAATAACCTAAACCGATAAATCGTCACTAATATGTTCTTGTCACTTATCAGCAACGACATTTGATGTCATTGATGATATATTCTTATCAGTGACCACCACATGTTGTCTCGGGTAACTTTGTACTACTATTTTTTTAATTAATAAATTTGAATTTTACTTTATATAATTTCCAATTGCCATGCTGATTTTGGCTTGGGTAGATGGGGAGGGGGACCAACTAACACTTGGTCCTACAACATCAGACACGTACGTATTCAATTGTACGACTCATATCTTTTTGTTAAAATCTTTCTTAAAAACAGATCAAAACTCAATTCTTTGCAAAAATTCCAAGAACAACATTATTTTGAAAAACAATCAACAAATATAAATTCTGCACTTTCGTTGTCAAAATTTCACACAAACCAAAGTATTTTGTTCCTAGGGATTTTGGGTAAAGGGAGGAATTTTCCCTTGGCTGAAAACCCCATGTTTCAGCCTTTTTCAACTGACCCATGGCCAAGTCATGGGTGAGTCCAAGGCATTTTTTTTATATTAATTTTCACTTCTTTTTTTTTTTTTTTTTTTTTTTTTTTAAAAAAAAGGACATTTTAACAAAAAAAACAAAAAAGAACAGTAAAATTAAAGGAACCGGAACATGAGATATCAACATTGTAAAATTTTAAAAACTCCGAGATTATGATTATAAAACTACTTTTACTTTCAAAGATGTAAGTGAAGTTTTTATTATATCTATATATATTTGCCTCAAAATTCTCATATATAAAATTAGTTATTTTAAATGAACATAATTTAAACAAAATATACAGGTTAGTTGAAATAGAAAATCAATAGGAAAATAAAATAAAATAATATTAGAGGGCATGGATTTTGGTTGGAACGCAAGAACAGTGGACTTGCTTTCGCTTTTTGGCTACAGCAATTGAAGACTAATGGGGTGTTTTTAAAGACTAAACTAGAGTGGGTGGGGAATTTTCATAATGATTTTGAGTTTTTAAGGAAAGGTTATCGAATTTTTTGGAATATTTTATTATGTTGTCAAATTTGTCTTGTCTAAGCTTTTGATTTTTGAGAGAAGGGGTGTGTATATGGAGATGATTGAAGTGAGGAGATAAATTTTTTTCACAAATGAGGTACCTATTTTTTTAACATTCTTAACTGTTATTAACCTCCTTCTATTAACTTAGGAATTCAAACATTGGTTTTTGAGGGACCAAAATATGTTAAAAAACACTTGATATTCATTAAAGTGGGTTGAACATTATTTTTTTCAAAATAGTTTGAAGGAAATGTTTGTCCATTGAGTAATGATATATATATCGAATAAATATTGTCTCCAAGATGTAGTTCAATCGACTGGGGATCATGCTTCATGAAGTGGATGTCACTAGTTCAAATCCCACATATTCTCCTCTTGTGTGGACATATATATATATATATAATAATATTTAGAAATGAGTTTTGATTGAAGAGAAAACGCCACATCAATTTTTGGTTAATAAAATATCAATATTTCTCTAGAGAAGTCTAACATTACTAAGAAATGATTTGTCAAACTTCTCTTATTTAGAAATGAGTTTTGATTGAAGAGAAAACGCTACATCAATTTTTGGTTAATAAAATATCAATATTTCTCTAGAGAAGTCTAACATTACTAAGAAATGATTTGTCAAACTTCTCTTTTAGGAAACTCCATTAAGGGTGGCCGACCATGGATTGAATTTAGTGAGGAGGTTTCCAAGTTTTTTGGCTAAGCTATTTTGGCAAGTTATTTTTTCGGGAAAGAACTACAATTATTATGTTTTTACTAAAAACAATATCCACCTTTTATTTTTTCTACGCGACGATTAGGATCCCCTATAATTTGGAGGGAGAAATGATTAGTGTCAATAATTTTTACATCGCATCTTATAAATCAGCCATTTTATGAACTTATGTAGACCCCACATGAGTCAATAGTGAACCTCACAATTCTAAACCCAGATTATTCTTGTAAAATTGCAATTCTAAACGTACCTGTACCCTTAAAATAATATCAAATATTCTAACATTTATTATTGTCAAATTAACTAATTACGTGATTAATTTAACAAATGCGCAAAATAGGTAAAGTCGGCAGGTTTATTGATTGCACTCGACATGGGTCAAAACTTGTTGATGATAAACACACATTTTCCACCCTCTCTCCCCCACCTATTCTTTTTGTCCACTTTCCCGTTCCCACAAGACTATATCAACATGTGCTCTGCTCCAACATTGCATTAAGGAATTTAGCCTTCATTTTTTTTTTTTTTTCAAAAAAAAAAAAAAATTAATAAACAATTTAAAAATGCAAAACATTCGAAACTAGTTTTATTTTTATGTCATGTTTTACTACATTTTAAAACAAAAAATAACAACCACCCCAGAGAACAGATTAACAAACATATCTATGTGTTTCGGACCGCTTCTAAACAACGATTAGGTTACCCACTTGTCTGTGAAATAATTTGGATGCAACTGGTAGGCATTATGGAAAGACCATGTGGATGCATGTTGTGATGGAATATTATTTTCGCATCTTATGATGGAACATCTGCACAAGTCCAAAGATATATACCCCAATGCCCCGGTTGGTTATGGGTATTGTTCAAGCAAATTTAGTCCAAGCACCAATCAATCCATTGAGATTTGGTTGATTTGTCTATTCAAATTGTGTTGATTTGAGATCCGATGCACTTGTTTACTTGAGTTGTAAGCAATTTAGTTAGTAAATATGAGATGACCATATAAAATTCATTTGCCCAATCAAGTGTTCCGGCAATATACAACATGTTTGAACAGATAAAATCTCAAAAAAAATCTTCTCACTAGCGATCCAAACAGCTAATTATAATAGCGTGCCGTGGGAAAAATGTGCTACATAAATAATGAAAGCACGTGCCCACAAGAAGTGGAAGATCATGAAACATTGGGTGAATCACAATATAATAAAACCCTTTTATGTATATATTACTTGATAAATTGTATGGGTAAAGAGATGAGACCCAAGCATATGCCCTTGGATTATTGAACATTAGATAGACATTAATCAAATATATATATGAATTTTTTTGGCCCTTCTCTTTCTTTATATATATATATCTCAAATCAAGCAAAGATAGCATGGACTTTTAGTGTGACCAGTGGTGACTCAAAAACTTCCCAAAGTTAAATATTAGATTCCCAGACCAACCAACTTTACCAGAAAAAAACTGCCAACGGCCACGACCAAAAAACACAGCACCTCATTGGATTAGCATTAATCAATGAATATGGTGTTTCCATGCCTAGATGGAAGGCTACAAGATTCAAGAAAGGAATGGGGACCCTTTGGGTTATTTTAAGTATAATTGACAAATTATTCATACATTTGTCAAAAGAAAGTGTACAAGAGATGAAAAGTATTATCATTATCACCACACATACCCCAGTGAATGTTAGGCTTCAGTCCAAAGGTGGAAGAGAGAGAGAGAGTTAGGAGAATGGTGCCCTCGAGTTGGCCCATTTGAAAGGACATTTGCATTTGAAAGCACATGGGGATGGGGGAATAATTAATATACACAAGCAAACATGCATGGAATTGTTTGGATAATTGGATGAGAGTGGGGTATATATCCTTCATCTTGTTCTCTCTTTTTTCTTTTTTAATATTATTTATGAGACAAGAAAATGAAATAGATCTTCTAGTGTACTGCCCATTCGGTACAACGTTTTGCGGCTCAAATGCATGTACTACCAAAAAAAAAATGTTGATTTTCTGAACCAAATTAAAAAGCAAATCGTTTTTCGAGCATTCAATTGTTTTTTTTTTCTTCTGAAAACTACATTAATTTTTAGTTAAAAATGATGATTTTGTTTTGATTTAACAAATTTGAGTGAGTGCTCGTCACTTTTTTGGGTTTAGGTCGAAAAGGGTTGGTCCAAACTAACCCACAAGGCACACAGATTTGTGGTCTAAGGATGAATTGAATGATTGTAATTGGAACATTAAGGAGTTATAAGCTAGTTTCATGATTGTTTTTGAAGAGAAATTTCAGAGAGTGTATATATTATTTATGTACGTGAAGCTGGCAAGGAAGCATGGAACATTCTAGAAGTAACACATGAATGTAAAAAAACTGTACAAAAAAAAAAAAAAAAAAATTGAAACTCAGATGCTAACTTATAGGTTTGAAGAGATTAAAATGAAAAAAAAAAGATGAGTCCTTTGATGAGTTTTATACTAAATTGAATGATATAGTGAACTCTAGCTAGTTTCAATCTATGAGAGAGGATTCCTGTTATTAGAAAAGTTATGAGGTCTCTACCGAAAGGTTCAGGTCCAATGTCATTGTTATTAAAGAAAATGCTAATTTGCCTCTTTTGGCCGTTTAAGTTCTCTTAATGGGCTGTGTCTTCATTTTACCCATTCTCGACTGTTCTTAAGAAGGCTCTGTTGCCTTTGTTACGTTCTTTATGTTTCTTGTAATTTTCCTTTTTCCCTTCCCCCACTTTGAATTAATAAAAATAAACGCTGATTTAATTAGGATTGAAGCGCTTGTTGGATCACTTCAAATTTATGAGCGTCCCCTTGCCTCTATTAGAGATAGTACCTAAAACCCAATTTGATTGTGAGGCATTTTCATTTTCATTTTCTAAGATAAAGTAGCACATTGAGCATATATATATATATATATATATGTGTGTGTGTGTGCGCGCGCGCGCGCGCTCGACATCTATGTATATCTAGTCCTTAAGTTATATTGAATATGGTTTAAGCATGTTAATGAGATTATCACACAAAATATTTAAACTATAATACATTTTGACTTATAAACCCTACTTCAATAGTTCATGATGGGATTGAGCATTAATTCCATCAGATAAGATTATGATATATCAACTCAAGTCACTCAATTTTTTTTTTAAAAAAAAAAAAAAGAAAAAAAAAATCTCAAGTCATCCCTTTGGCAAAGAGGGTGCTGGAGCCACCACCATGGCCAGCCATGAGGTGGCCAAACGAGGTGGTTCTGCCACTCTCTAGATGGCCAAATAGAGGTGGCCAATTCCCAATGGTCGTGGGGGGTGGCTGGACCACCTCTGTTTGGCCAAAAAGTGGTTTTGGCCACCCTCTTCATAAGCTAAGGAGTAGCTGAACCACTCTCAAATGGCTTCTAACCAACCCCCAAAGGACAATAGGGCTTGTTCATCCACCCTCAAATGGTCCAATAAGGTTGGCCGAAACAACCCTCAAAGGCTTGGGGGTGGTTCAGCCACTCTTGTTTGGCCAGGTGGTGGTTTTGACAACCCCCAAATGGCCAAATGGTATTTTTATGTCACATCATAATACTTTCAAATCAAATATTAAAAAAATAATTAATTTTTTGTTTTTTTTTTTTTAAAAAAAAAAACCCTCTAAAATACATTAATCCAACATATTTTATTTTTTTTATTTTTTTCCTGGTCATAAGGTGGAGTATGTGCAACAAACCAATTTGGAAAGTGGCAATAATAGATGCACTTGCATGGACATCAAAGGCCTACTAGGAACCCACCCCACTTAGGTTTTCCACAAATACCACTTGTAGAGCTCCTTTTTTTATTTTTATTTTATTTTATGTTTTTTTAATTTTTATGGAGAATGCTATTTAACTTGTTTCTAGTTATGATTGATTGATTCCCTTCTTCTCAAACAGCTTTCTTTGTAAGAATCATACATCGATTTTAATTTTATAGTTTAATTAGGCTTTAGGTAGAGTCAGCTGACCATTAGCGATCAACATGTCAAAAAGACCATGGTCTTTTTGGTTCCATTTCTGAAACAACTTAATTTGTACATAATTAAGAACTAGCGACATTGTAATTTAAGGTTTTCAAAACCCTAGTTTTGTATATGATCATCTAACAGGACTTAAGATAATTAAGGATGTATTTTTTGAAAATTCTTTCTCAAAAGTTAGTCCTGAAAATAAACAGTTTTCAATATCATCTGTTTTGATTGGTTTTATTAATGTAAATTATTTCCCATTTGCTATTTCACAAAAAATAAAACAAAACAAAACTACTAGAAATATTTTTGAGAATTTTATTTGGTTTTCTACTTGAGAAAATCCCATTCTATTATTCAAAAACTTCAAACCTACAAAATTATGTGGAGTAGTGGTCCTTTCCTCAAATGCATGTTGGTTGGAATTTGGATCTCTCTAGTCCAAATGGATTGGTTTAGACCGGAGAGGATCCGGTCGTTGTTAACATAGAGACAAAATTGTTCAAAAATATAAATTGACAATTTTGCCCCTATGTTAAAGAGGACCGGATAGGATCCGAGTCTTATTGGTGGAGCAATGTTAACGTAACATTAATAGTAGAGTTTCTACTATTTGAAAATTCAAACACAATATAAATAATTTACTTTTCAGAACACAAAACACTTTTTCTCAAATAAAACATAACACACTTTTAGAAACACAAGAATAAAGACTAGGTGTAAAAAGGCGGTTATGGTTAGTGGTTATTGGCTAAAACCGCTAATCGTAACCGCTTAGGTGGTTAGTATAATCTGCTAACTACTTTTTTTTTTCCCAAAAAAAAAAAAATTCAAAATTTCAAAAATTACACTAAAAAAAATCAAAACAACGTCATTTTATGGTAATACGATAATACCCTACTATATTCAACATTGTTTCTAGATTATATATATATACACATTTTTAGCTATTTTTCCAAAACCTAAAACTACTAACCGTAACCGCCTAGGCGGTTACTAATTTTTCTTAACCATCTTCAAAAGCGATTAGCGATTGGTACAGTTAGCAAGCGGTTAATAACCACCCGCCTTTTCACCCCTAGCAAAGACTAATTTATTATTACTAAAAACTAAAGAAAGAGGAAAAGAGAGAAATAGTCGTAAAATCATCATTAACAGCGGAGATGTGTAGCCATGTAGCCGCCCCATGATAGTTTAAGGGTGGTAGCGCAACTATTTCTGTCCTTATCAAAGATGGCAATGTGACCATTTGAGCTGGACATGGATGGCCACACGGCCATCCCAACAACTTAAGGGTGGCCGCACAGTCCCTTTCTTTCTTTCTATCTTTCTTTTTTTTTTTTTTTTTTTTTTTTAAAAAAAAAATTTATTTTTATATTAGTCAGTCTCCACACCTTTTTGTTTTTGTTTTTGTTTTGTTTTTTTTTTCTTTTTGAAAACATAAAATACTTTTCAAAAAGTTAACAAAACAATTTTTTTTTTTCTAGTTTTATCATCTTTTATTTTGTACTTTAATAATTTGATTCTTGAAAAAAAAAATGAGTAAAACAATTAATGGAAAAATTCCCCAAAATTTGATTTTCTATTTTTCTTTTGAAAAAGTCAAAACCTACAAGATGAACCCCCATTTTCACTTGAGGAGCCTCATTTACACCTCTAAATGAAAAGCTAAGCATCTATTTTTCTTTTGAGTAATGTTAAAAGTCATTATTGTGTCACTCTAAGAATAAAGTGGCTTCTAAAATTACTGATAAAATAATAATTTTAAAAATCACCCCATTCTTAGAAGGACACACGAGTAATTTTTAAAATTACTATTTTTCTCTCTTTCACAATAATATTTTACGTTTGCTGTGATTTGGCCTCTGCTCACACTAATTCTGGTCATCTTGTTTTGAGTTCTAAATTTGATCCCACAAGGCCTTAAAATCTAGTAAGCTTCTTTATTTGTTTTACCTTTTCACTTTCATTTTCTTTTCCCACGTATTGTTACCAAAATGCGACTTTATTTATTTAATTAATTAATTAATTAATTTTTTTGGTGTTCAAAATGAGACTTTGTTAAATTATGTTAAATAGTTGTATAATGTAGAATGATATAGACAAAAGTAGGACGCGAGTGATGATATATGGATCATTATTAGAAGATAAATGGGCTTCAATTTGTGGGCCCATTGTATTCTATTGTCGGCTTTTGGTGTAGTGGCCCCCTTTGTTTGACCCCCCTTATTTAGACCGGCGTTGACTCTCATGACACACGCTTAAGGATAAAAGCTGCAGTTGCATGGAAAAAGAAGTTCGTTAGCATTTATTTATTATTATTATTTTTTTTAGAGTAATTATATGAACACAACATTTTAATTTTTAATTTTTACTATTTCATTTAAAATATTTTTCAATTTATTTACTTTTACCATTTCTAAAGAAAAGGGAGAATTATGGTTTTTATGTTTGTTTTACTGGCATTTGCGATGCGAAAATATGCTCTCAACGTTTCCACTAGAATTCTCTTAACCATCTCCTTTTGCAAATTTAATAGATCTTCTATTGAGTTTGTAGACTCATGTAGGTCCTACAAAAATTTAATAGTATATTCACTGATTCACTATACGGAGATGGTTGAGATAATGATTTTTATTATTTCTCTTTTCACTAGGTGTGAGTGAATCATAAATAAAAAAGCTGGTAAATTAGTTGTGTTTATTTATCTATTTGTCGTCGTTTAGTAAACCATCGTTACAATGTTTTTTCAATGCATCCTAAAACTTTGGCGCATTTCAGGTTATTTGTAGTATTCACAGCCGCATATGCAAAATGAGGATATATATCCCTTTTAGATATCCGAATCTACACGATTATTGCGGTTATTAAATATAATTATTATGGCTATCTGCATATTAGGTAATGGGGTTTTTGTGCCTATTTTATTCTTTTTGGCTTTCTGTAGGTCTCGATTATGGCCCATTTTAAACGATTTTAAAAATAATTTGAGCCGATTTTTAGTGTTTTGGGCTTGTTTTAATTTTTGTTTTTTTTAAGTCATAATGTTTTGAAAATATATTGATTTCACATTACTTTTGAAAACAGTGTAAACACAACCTATACTTATCCAAAACATCATTTTGGTATTAAGCACTAACATGATATCGTTTTGGTGAATTCTATAAATATAATATATATGAAAAATATAATTATGTATTAAGGATATGCATATGCAGTTAATTTTAAAAGGAAAATCTTAGGTGCTTTCTTAGTGTTCTTCTAGTCCTATGTAAATATTATTTTATAAAGTATTTTTTGCTAAAAACATTAACATATGTAGATAGTAAATAGTAGATATCCGATAGCTATAAATGTGAATAGTTAATATTGGGCCACATGTACACTTCTAACCTTTTATGTTTTCGTCAACATAGCAGAGTTCATTTGTAGGGGACAAAATCTTTGACTTTTGACACGGGGTTTTTTTTTTTTTTTTTTTTTTTAATTTTTTTTTTTAATTTTTATTCTAACATTTGACACTAGATTTGAAAAAAAACGAAAGGACATATATACTTTTATGCTATTAGGATGGGGAAATTTTTTTTTTTAACAAATGAAAAGATCCATCTCACATCACTTTCATTTATTATATATAGGATTCTTTCATATGCGGATCCCACATTTGTATGAATGACTGTGACGGGCATTCATTTCGTAGGTATATATATATATATATATATTTCGTATATATATATATATATATAATTTTTTATTTTTTATTTTATTTAACTTTTATTTTTTATTTTTTTTTATAATCAAATAAAGGAAAATGAGAAATAAGAAATTACAATACCATAAAAAATGAAAATGGTCGGCAATCCAAACAACAACCCAAAACTAACCAAATAACAATGCAGATATAAGGCAAAACGAAACCAAATAAGCTAATAAGTGAAAATGGGTCAAATAAATGACTCGGTCCGATAAGAGTACCAATGCGGCCACAAAGGACTACTATCAAAGGCCAAACAAAGAGTTCCGAAAAGGACATGCCTACCGGAATCTTTGCAAGCAAAACAGAACCTACATTGCAAAAGGCTAGATCTAGGGGTTACTGCCAATTGGCCACACCAAAACCAAAACGGCTATTTTAAAGAGGCAGAAGAAGGATGATCAAAATGACTATTTTATCAGGGCGTAATTACGATAGCACATACTCGTTAGAAAGCGCAAGCGCTCATTTAAGTCCAGTTGAATTATAACTTGACCCGACTCAGTCTATCAACGCATGAATGAAACTCAAAACAACTTATACTAATTAGGTTTAAAAATTCTCATTACAAAAGTTAAATTCTTGCCCTAATATTTGCTCAACCGTACAAAGGATATTTTTTTTTATGATAAAAAAAAAAAAAAAAAAAAAAAAAAAACAAACAAACAAACTACTGACCCACCATAACTGATCATGATTCACATGTTTGTTGTTAATTAGTGTCTAGTGAGAGTATATTTATCTAAAGTGAGAAGCCATCCATATTTGAAGAAAAGGTATCATCCAATTGGAGGAAGCTCCTTTCTCCAAAAAGCATACATTTTGGAGCCATCCGTGACAGGACTGCTTGATTTAGGCTTTAACGATCGAATGCTATGCTACTTACTCCGACTTAACTGGACCAAGTGGATTGCAAGATTCTTACGCATCGTCAGGAGGCTACTACAATATCACACGACACATTTATACATTAGCAAACACTATTTTGCATGCCACGTGTTTCTTTTTAAGTACATGACAAAAAACCCGAGCAAATTCATGACTAGTGCAAAGCGCTTAAAGTGTTGATTAAGTGATTGAATTTATCTCTTCCTATTATTTTAAGCTCTTGGGATAAGTGATAATTTAATATGGTATCAGAGCCAAAGGTTTTGGGATCGAACATTGACTCTGTCAAATCACTCCCATTTAGATTAAATATTTCACGTGGACATCACCTATTCAAATGGAGTTTGAGCTCATACGTGAGTGGGAGTGTTAAAGTGTTGATTAAGTGATTAAATTTACCTCTTTCTATCAGTTTAAACTTTTGGGACACCTGATAATTTAACAAGCAGTCACTCTCTTAAAGCACTTATTACAGCTTACACGTTCAAAAAAAAAAAAAAAAAAAAAAGAATATATATTCATATTTGAAAAATTCATTTTATTGCACGTCTAAGAATATTCTATTGATGCCAATCTAATCAAGAAATGAAAAGATGCCTAGCTAGCAGCTTCTTCGAACACTTGTACACTATGTGATCTTTTAAGTAATCTCAACTCATTTTGTCGGGACAAAACTTGCATGTTGTGTGTATATCATCATATATATAGTAATTTTATTTAGTGAAAGACAGAAGTTGTGTTGGAACTTGGAGGTGCATGTATTATTGAATAAAACTAGTTGTTATGTGTTAATTATTGTTACCTTAGTAGACTTACACAACCATATATATATATATATATGCATCGTGATTAAATAGGTCAACCAAAGAGCACTCTGTTGTGGTCAAATAGTATATCCTTTCTAGTACTCATCATGAGATAATGTAAATGGGATATACTATTTGACCACAACAGAGTGCTCTTTGGTTGACCTATTTAATCACGATGTATATATATATATATATTGATCAAAACCATACACACGAGAGCTTCGTGATTTTATTGACGTAAAAACTAAAATGAGGAATGTATTTATGTTGTGGGTGGGCATTGTTTTTTTTACTTTGTGGGCGACCGCATAATAGAGCATGTTCATGATAATTGTGTGGTTGTGCCAAATCATCAACATGTTATCGGACTTGGTTCAATCTATTGTTAGATCGATCACCAAATTGATAATTCTACTGGGCACAGTTAGATGACTAAATATTGTTGTTGACTTCTTGGTATCACACTACGACCTAAAATCACTAATGGAGTTATATCAGTGCATTCATCATCAACTTATTCAATGTAAATGGGACCAATTAAGCTAAACCCTACATGGTGTTTTGTAGACATCATGATACCTACCTAGTGCAACTAAGGCTTTATTTGTTTCATATATAGTAAAATATTTTCTGTCTAACAAAAAAATTCTTCCAAAAAAAAAAATTATTCTCCTGAAAATATTTTTCGTCATTTGGCTCATATGAAAAATGAGTGATGATGAAAAATGACTAATGACTTCCGGCATCCGTCCTCTAGTGGTTGTCTCAGCGAACTCCAGCTGTGGTCCGGTGAACTCTGCCAGTGATCCAATAAATTTTGATGGCAGTCCTGTAGCTTCCGCCGATGGTCCTACAAACTTCAGCTATTTGAGTAGGATAATTAAGCTCAAACTCGAAAAATTGTTTATGATTTTTTTTAAAATGAAACTTTTTTAGTCAACTGAAAATGTTTTCGCTTCGATCACGATTTTTTACCATACCAAACGTTGAAAAATAGTGAAAACGTTTTTCAGAAAACATTTTACGTTGAAATAAACAAACCCTAAGACTTCACAATTCCATTTTAGATTTTCATTCATTTGTCAGAGGCCCTAAATCAAAATTCTTAGACAATTCACGAATTTTTAAAATATCGCATGCATTAGGGTATGTTTAAATTAGGAGTAATGCTATATACTACACCATCATTTTATTAGAGTAATGTAATAATGTTAATCAACCATTTTTTTTTTTTAATATTGACTAATCGAAGCATTTATGAGCCCTATATCAGTTCAATAAGATAATAGTATAATGAGAACGTAGTCATTTGAAAGGCCATCCAAATGAGTTTCCCTTTACATTCAATGTTGGCCATCCATTATAGATGAAGATATACATTGATAATTGTAACATATATAGATAATTAATGATAATCACTAACAATTAAATTAATTCAAATGATAAAAATAATATTAATTAAGCAAGGAAGAATGTTGAGACATCTTTACCTAACACAAATTACTTCATTTAGATATATAGATCCTACCTACCTACCATATGATCTATCTTGGGTTTTATTATGTCATAGATTCCTTAAAATAGTATTGTACGTCCTGATAATCCTTAATCAACCTTACTTTACACATAATAAATAACATAAAACTTTGAAAAAGAGTGGGGCAAAACTATAATAATGAATATAAATGGGCCCATTTTTCTTAAACGCGATTCATGCAAACTTGTGCGTTTTCATTACGTAACATAAAGTATAACTTAATACAAAACTATATGTATGTTGACACAATCACAATCAAATCATTATCACACCGTCCTTAATTAAAGAGCTTGACCGACTCATTTGGGACCAATGCAATTTACTAATAATTAATATAGCAATCTCACATGTGACCGATTAGTATTAGCCACTTTAAATTTTATTGATGTTTTGGTAGGATCGGGTCAGATTATGTCTCAGTTAAACTTGAGGGAGCGCATACAATTTTTACTGTCTAGGCCACACCTATGCGGCTCTCATAAAGTAAGTACTACTATAATTATATCCAGCTAAAATAACCACAATTTATAATAATAATAATAATAAAAATCTCACATGCTTTGAAAAGGACATGGAAAAAAAATCTCCGTAAAAACAAAAGAGCAAAAAATGATCTATTGGCCCCTCTAGTTCTACTTTTTTACAAATCATTCATTGAAGTTATCAAATCATGTTCTAAAATTTGTAAGATTAACAAACAACTTTAGGACTTTGGATATGTCCTATAAACATGTCGTTTAATTTGCTTTTAGAATATCTTTTTTATTTGTGATGTGAGTTAAAGAAGAAAGTAATTTTAACCTTTATTAAAAAAGAAAAAACAGTTGAACCTGTAGTATTGGTGTAGGCCACTAACAACCACCAAGGCGTTAAAAAAACATTCCATCTAATCTAGCAAATGAGTGTTACATTGTTTGATTCAAGTAAAACGACAGGCTAAGAGGAAAAGACAAAGCGAGATATTTCTTCAATCTTAGACGCCGACAGGTGACAGCGCGAAACTGCCGCCAACGACCTGGCCTCTAATCTGACGACACGTCCACATTGGAATCCCCAACAATCTGTGACACCTAAAAGCGTGTCGCATTAGAGACCACCACCCATTGTTGGACACGTATGTATGCCACGACGCGGTGTTTTGACGTAACTAGGCAGTCATTCAAAAAAGTGAACCGACCATCACTAATTCACAATAATGGCTTTTGCTTTCTATGGGCCCTGTCTATGAACGAATCACGCCATTTGTGTGCGTGAGATTAGGCCAAAACACACGATGATGAATCACACCATATTATTATGTGGCATTACCTAATACCTTCCATGACCTTTGTCAATTATTGTCAACCTCTTTATGGAAATTTCCTAGAAACATTCATCGGAGGAGGAGGTTGGAGGAAGCTCTAGTCAATATCACAAATTTTCGGTGGGTGTTTACGGATTTTGATTTACTAAAATGTCCCTTTTTTTGTGAGTACTATTTGTTCATTTGAGTGCTATGAAAAGACGAGTAATTATGAGGAGAAACATGATGCTTATACTCACACAAAAAAAGAAAAAAAAGAAACATGATGCTTATAATGTTTGGTTTGGGTGCTGTTGTTTATGATTTAATGCTAGAGTGTGGAGTAACTTTGTTTTGTGTAAATGAAAATTCATTCATCCAAAAACACACAAAAGAAGAAGATAAAGATAAAAAGTTTTGCAAAAGAGAGAATGAAAAAAACAAAAATAAAATAAAAAATAAAATTGAGGTGGTTGGACCTTAAGGACTATGTCCACCGTTATAATGCTTAATATGATTATATCATGTTTATATTGACTATGTTAATATTGTATTACAATATAGGTACTATTTATAGAGAATATGTACCTGGTAGGTAAGGTAAGACATACAAGGCATATAAATATAGGTAATAAATATAAGTAGAAAATGCCTCTGAAAGTTTTATCCCATTTGTAAGTTGGCCTTCAATGTTTAAAAATTGGCAAGTTATCCTAACAATGTATCAAAAATTTGCAATGTGACCCATTCGTTACCTATTTCCGTCTAATTTGACTGAAAAGTATAGCACATGCATTTTTTTTGTCTCTACTTTTCAAAATTGCCCTATATTTTTGACGGAATTCCAAGAATACTCCCAATTAAAAAACAAAAAAACAAAAAAAGGGGTATGATGGTTCGATCAACTCCCAAGAGGACAAATGGGGGTGGCCGAAACAACCCCCAAATGGCCACCACCCCCAAATGGCCGGATTGGGGGTGGCGAGTCACATCCACGGCCCATAAGGGTGGCTGAGCCACCCCCAAATGGCTGGATTGAGGGTGGCGTGTGTAATACCTCGATAAAACAATCGTCTTTACTAAAAGGTTTTCTACAAAGAGGGACTAAAATATTTTATATAAAACAAGGTTTTATAACAAAAACACCTAAACCCATACACATAACCAAGATTCCTAGAAGTTTTGAGGCTAATTTTGGGGGTATTACAGTATGGTACCAGAGCATAATATACTGCTGACTGTAGCAGATAATCTGAGAATATACTGTAATACCTTAGGTATAAATCATAAAGGCCAGAGCATAGGATAGAGTTAGGTTCTCTGATTGTTGTTTGATTGAGGTGCGGGCTATAGTAACAGCCTTCTTGATTATTTAGTTTAAGAGTTGAGTGGGATCGCTTGTTCTACGTTGCAGGCAATTGATCCTGCTTCACACTCAGTTGCACGATTGGTGTTAACGTTGGGCAACTGCTTGCGAATGGCTGGCAGAGTAAGGGCCGTATGCACCAAGATACAAGCCTTGCCACACCAAGCGCAAGGTTTCCACTCGACCTTTTCTGAGGCCAAAATCCCCATCACTGGAGAAGATTCAAGAGGGAGGAGCTTAAGAAGATTTCAGGGATGGCCCGGCTACGGCAAAATGGAAATGCTGCAACGTGTCAGCTGTACGAGATTTCCCACCCATTCCTGGGAAGTACAACCCCTACCTTAGCACGAAAAGGAAAGTGGAGATGCATGTGCTACTGACTCAAATTGCAAACGAGTACGCCCAGATAACACAAGAAGAGATTTGATTGCTGAAGGCAGGAGCACTGCCAAATGGATTTGACCGTCAGAAAACTGCTTTCCTCTCTAGCATCAACAAGGATATGAGGCACTAGTCAAGGATGAAGAAGACCCGTCAGAAGAATCAACCAGAGAGTGTTAGGCCTCGGGGTAGCTTTTGGATAAGTTAGACACTAGGTAGCTAGGCCACGCGCCGTACTTAGCAGTATGTTTTGTATTCGGTACTTATGCATTTTTTAAATGAAATTTCGAAACAAAATGAATTTCCACTCGTGCCACGAGTTTTTGTAAAATCGGTTTTCATGCAAAAACCTGCCTAGCCCTATTTTGCCTCTCCATCTGTTTGGAAAAGGAATATCAATTTACAACTGTTCTCTTTCAAAAAAAAATTTTGGTTTCCAACCGGACGTACGCTCTTGTCTCTATTACCAGACGTACATCAGGGGACCACCGGACGTATGCTACTTTTGGGTTGACCACTGGTTAATGACTATATGTACGATGCACCCTTTGAACCATTGAATAAACAGTACTAGATGTATGCCCCAATAGTATCGGACGTACGCTGCTTTTCAGAATAGTTGGTAGCACCCTAAGCTGTTCTGGCCTATAAATACCAACTCCCCACTGTCCCTTGAACCCATTCTTTCACCCCCAGGCTCTCTATAACCACCAAATGTGAGTGTTGTTGTGAGTTTAGAGAAATTTGGATAGAAGGAAGAAGCTGTGTGTTCTTGCCAATTCCCAAGGTAATCTCTTACCCATTTTTATCCTCTTGTTGTTGTTATTGTTGTTTTTCTAAATGTTCTGAGTTTTAAAGGCACCATGTTAAAGTTCTTGTAAAATCAAGAAATGTTCCCAAAAGAGTTTTGTAAGTTTCTTTAATTCCTTATATCGCATGATGTTGAGTTTTCTTACGATGAATGTGTTTATTCGATAGCCAAGAAGGAGATATAGCAGCTTATAGGTTTTATAGAAACCTTAAAACACAATTTGGAGCTTTCTGCCGGATTGCCTAACTCACTGACCGAACGTACACCGTCGAGCCCTTATGTACAACCAGGAAACCAGGCATCTGCCCTTAAGCCTCACTCTCGTGTATTTTAGAGTCCAACAACCCTTTTTGTTAGATAAGACTTAGTACCATACTCATAGAGGTCCTCTAGAACTACGCATAACGACGTATCATATTTCGTTATAGCAGAATTTAGCAATGTCGGAGGATTCAAGCGAGCGTATGAGATAAGTAAACACTTAAAAAATCTTTCCTTAAAAATGTGAGATATGTAAGTTGATTGATCACAAGTATGATATGAACATGTCTACATTTTGTAACTACTTGGTAATTGCTTAATTAACTCGTTGATAAGATGCATTGTATGACATGGCACACTGGTATATGCGGTATAATGGCTATGAGGTTACTATATAGACTTAATGATATAGTCAAATGTCTGAGTTGTTATATAGGCTTTGGATCCAATGGTTTCGTGACGGCACTGTAACACCCTGGTCCCATATTGGAAAAATGAGAAGAAGCTCACATAGAGTGGGTGGTTTATAAAGATAGTCATGGGTGTTAAGTTTGAGATTGCCTAGTTACTAGGTGAAACTGAGCTTTATAATGAATTCTAGGGAAGTGTTGTGCAAATTTTAATACTCGCAAGTGCACGAATCGTTTGCAATATAATGGATTGCAAGTGCGAGGTCAAACCCACAGAAAATTGTATTTTTGAAAGAGCAATTTAAATCTAAACTAATTAAATCCTAACCTAGTTCCAAAAAAAGTTAGAATTTTGAGTTTTAAAAATTAAAGGATAAACAATAACTAAATAAAATAAAACAAAAGGTAAAGACTAAGGTTTAGGAATCCACACTCACTGAATCATAACAACATACTCCATGTTCATCAATATTTATCTGAACTTCTCACAATTTAAAATCTTATGTATGTTTTACTATGCTTCAAAGAATTAATCAAAACCATCCCATGTATCCATTTATTGCCCAAATCACAAAAGGAATTCAAATTCAATTGAAACACCAGATGTATCCGTAGAACAAATCACAAGGGATATCTAATTTTTATGAGTTAAAAACCAAGCAATCAATCATATGAAATTATCTTAAATCATCACATGTATCCTTGAATCACAAGAGATATCCAAGAATCACTCCACACATTGAAAAGAAGTAAAACAATTGAAATATTAAACCCAATAAAATCAGATAAATAAAAACTTACATGAAAGTATTGATGTTCTTCATCGGTGAGGCTTCATCCCCAACCTTAGTTGGGAATTTAGCTCCATAAAAAAAATAAAATCTAAACCTAAACCTAAAGAAAAACTAAACAAAAGAATTTTGCTTTTTAGGACTGTGTATTTTCTTGAATGCAAAGAAGTCTATTTATAGGCTTAGGAAAGTCCTAAAAGCCCTATTAAACCTAGACAATTCGGAGGTCTGTCTCCCAGTCAAAATAGAAGTCTGAAATCGGCATAAGATTCGTCCAAATTTGTGTTCTTTAATTGCGGGGCGATTTTGACATAATAACCGTTTGAATTAGGAAAATCCTATTTCACAATGAATTGTATTATTTTGAGTTAGCTTTCCAATTCCATTTGAATCATTTCAATCCGATATTTTGAATAGAAAGTTATGGTCAAAATACTGAGATATGTGCAGAATCTAAATTTGAATCCAATCCGAAATCTTATCCAATCTGATCTTTAATCCACTTTGATGTTTAATCCGGTTTAACCTTTTTCTTGGATTTGGTTGATCTTAACCACATCATTTAGGTCTTCTCAAAGTATGCTTTCTTCCAAACTTTGCATTTTTCCCTTTAAAGCTATAGTTTTTCTTTAATGACCTACAAAACACTAAAAACACAAAACTAACACAAAATATTAAATAACGACACAACTAAAGGATTAAATAATGTAAATAAAGGGGTCCAAATATGCAACATTTGGCACTTATTAGGAAGCTCCAAATTGATTAGTCCTTTTTTGGTGATAGCGCAGATGTGGCTAGCGCTTTTTCCTGGGTCGTTACAAATGTGGCGTCCCACATCACCTGAGTATGGAGATGGGGATGTACTTAAATGTATACCTACACTTTTAAGGACAACAACACGTTCTCCTAGCCTAGTGGTGGCTAGGGAGGAACAAAGCCTTGAGGGATGCCAGGAGGTCGTGGGATCGACTCCTGGTAGCTGCCAAAGAGGAAAATATTGTTGTGGGAAGGGCTCTGCTATGTTACTACTGTGTATCTTTGATCCTGAACAACGCGTTTTAAAGTAGTGATGGTCATGATCCCATTAGAATTTCCCAGTTAAGCGTGCTTCTGTGAGAGTAATACCAGGATAAGTGACTTCCTGGGAAGTCTGGTGTGGAGGAGCCAAAAGCGGACAATATTGTGTGTCATTGGGGTGGGGTGTTACAAGCCCAGCCATTCCCTAATGGCAGGTCACTACAGGACGTACATCATTAGTGGTATGGGCCACCTGAGGTCGGACTCAATCATGCCACTAATGTTATAGATGATAGTGTATAATATCCAGGGCATCGGTATTATATTACAGGTCTCTCGGGACAGTGCCAACCTTGTTGAAAATGGATAATATCTCAGGTAGACCATACATAAGAGTTATGACCTATAAAACATTAGTTTTTCCTGCATTAAAATACTTAGGCGATTGCCGCCGGGAGTACACCACTCTTTTATTAACCAACAATACTTTTATGGTGTATTAGCGGAGACAACACCTTTTTTTGAGTGTTTACTAAAATTGCACGTTTACTTTTACTTAAATGAGTTCATGTCATACCTAATTATGAGTTTTATCTACTAAGTCGTCAGACTTACATTGTTATTACCCTTATAGGAAATCTGTTTCTAGAACCCAAGAGTGGCACGGCTGCCACTACAGACTAAGTGGACATCCTTTTGCAAGCTCTTCTACTAATTTTTTTTTGTACTTTTATGGAATCCTATGGTATGGTTGATTTAGGGTTCTCTAGTAATCCTTTCACGTGGTTCAATAATAGGCAGGGTCGTCACCGTATTAAAGAGAGATTGGACCTAGGTATTTCTTCTACGAATTGGATTCATCAATTTCTAGCTTTCTCTCTTCGCCATTTGCCTGCACATGCTTCTGATCATAATCCCCTTTTATTAAACACTTCTATGGACTCTGCCTCATTACCCCGTCCTTTTCGATTTGAGGAATTTTGGTTGAAAGATCCTGCTTGTGAATCTATTATTGCTATGGCTTGGGACTATTTTTTTGATGGTTCTCCAGCTTTCATTTTGACAAAAAGGTTAAAGTCTACAAAAGTTGCTCTCAAGAATTGGAATTCTTTGCATTTTTGTAATATTCAAAAAAAATATTGCAACAACTCTTCGAAAACTGGATGTTCTTCAACAAGCTTCTCCCTCTTCTCAGAATCATAATGATGAATTGTCGCTTAAGTTAGAGCTCAATGAGCTTTTGGAAAAAGATGAGCTTCTTTGGAAGAATAAATCTCGTGAACTCTGGCTAAACATGCAAAGATTTAAATACTGAAATTTTTCACACCTCTACTCTCATTAGGAGACGGGGCAATGCTATAAATTTTCTTAAGGTCCATTCTAGTGTTTGGATTTCTAATCGAAATGCTACTGGCAATTGCTTTACGAATCATTTCAAAACATTATTTACCTCTTCAAATCCAACTATTTCCGATGATATGCTATCTCTGTTTGATAATTCTATTTCTGGAGAGGAAAATCAAGTGTTATGTTCTATTCCATTAAAACAAGAAATCTACAATGCTCTTTCTAGTCTTGGGGCAACAAAGGCTCCTAGACCTGATGGTTTCATTGCTCTTTTCTACAAGAAACATTGGCATATTGTGAAAGATGTGGTTCTTCAATGTATTTGGGATTTTTTCTCTACAAATCATCTTCTGCAAGATCAAAATCATACTTTCACTGCTCTTGTCCCAAAGCAGCTGGGTCCTTTTTCTGTGAATCTTTTTAGGCCTATTAGTTTGTGCAATATCATTTACAAGATTATCTCCAAAATATTGGCTAATAGGTTTAAATCTTTGCTTCCTAGTATTATCTCTCCTTATCAATATGCTTTTGTGGCTGCACGGAATATCCATGATAACTTTATTTTAGCACATGAGCTCATTTACACTCTTAAGTCTAAACAAGGAAGAGGTGGTCTTATGGCTGTTAAAATTGACATGGAAAAAGCTTTTGATCAGATGGAATGAAATTTTCTTCTAGCTATTTTATCTAAAATGGGTTTTCACCCAATTTGGATAAATTGGATTCATATCTACATCTCTTCCACATCCTTTTCCATAATGATAAATGGCAGTCTTTTTGGGTTTTTCACTCCAGCTCGAGGTTTACGTCAAGGTGATCCATTATCTCCTTTTCTATTTATTTTGGGTATTAAAGTTATTCCAAGGCTTTTCCATCAACAGGAATCTCTTGGTTTACTCAAATGAATCAGGATTGGACGCTCTTGTGCTCCTATTACTCATCTATTATTTGCTGATGATTTGATAATTTTTGCTAAAGCCACATCTTCTAAGGCATCTCGAATTAAATCTTGTCTGGATCAATATTGCAGCTGGTCTGGTAAAGCTATAAATATCTTAAAGTCCTCTATTCATTTTAGCAAAAATACAGAGACTTCTACAAGGACGAGCATTACTAGTCTTTTTCCGTTTAAGCCATCAAAATTTGCTTCTATTTATCTGGGGCTTCCTTTTTCTATTGAGCCGTTCAAAATCAGCAGATTTTTAGTTTGCATTAGATAAAGTTGTGGGTAAAATTGATGGTTGGCGTGCAAAAACTCTGTCCTAAGCTGGAAGATCTGAGCTTATTCAATCCACATCATCAACAATTCCTTCATATGCGATGGGTTTCCTGATTCCATTTGTCAAAAGTTAGATAAAATCTTTAAATATTTTGGGGAAAATAAAGTTTACCCCTCTGAACTATCCACCAATTTGTACTTTTAACCTAAATGTTTAAAAAATGACACTTTACCCTTCAAACTTCCAAATTATTGCAATTCGACCATTCTGATTTTTTTTTTTTTTTTCAAATTGCCTCCATCCCAAGTTAAAAAAAAATAATAATAAAATTAAAAATTAAAAAATTAAAATAAAAATAAAGGGTGGTAGAGCCACCGGTTAGTTTTAAGGGGTAACCCGTACCCTTGAATCCTAATTAATTAATTTATTTATTTATTTATTATTTTTTTTTTAACTTGGATAATTATTGAAAAAAAAAAAAAAAAGATTAGAATAGTGGTACATGGTGGTAGTTTTGGGGGAGGAAGAGGGGGGGAGGGGGGGATAAAGTGTCATTTTTTAAACATTGGGGTTAAAAGTGCAAATGAGTAGATAGTTCAGGGGAGTAAAGTGTATTTTTTCCAAATATTTTTGTGGGGTTTCCCTAAAGGTAAATCCAGAAATTTATCTCTCAAATCTTGGAATTCTATTTGTTCACCCTACCATGTGGGTGGTTTGGGTTTTAGGCCCATTAAAGATATCAATCTCGCACTGATTGCTAAACTTGGTTGGAAGCTGCTCACGAACTTTGATTCTGCCTGGGTTCATCAACTTACAGGGAAGTATATTAAATATGTGAATTTTTTCTCTTCCTCATCTCCTTCCTTGGATTCCTGGTTATGGAAAGGAATTCAAAAGAGCAAATCCCTTCTTCTGTCAGGAGCTTGTCTTAAGGTTGCGAAATCCTCTAATCTTCCCATATGGACCTCAGCATGGATTCCTACAGTGCCAGACTTTAAACATGCTCCTAGGTTTCCCCAAAATAGAAATTGGCCTTCTTTGTGCATTTCTGATCTCATTCATCAAGCTTCAGTGCAATGGAATCTATCCATCATTACAGCTTGATGAAATCTTGAAAATCAAAATCTTATCAAATATTGTTCCTCACTATCTCTGGACTCCTTCATGCTCAGGAAAATTCTCTTCCAGTTCGGCTTATTTTTCAATACTCAATGCCTGTCCTTCCATGGCATCTTTGCAAGTTCCCTCCTTTTTTTGGAAATCAATCTGGAGGTTAAACCTGAATGAGCGGTTGAGGCTTTTTCTTTGGAAAATTGCTTGGGATATTCTTCCCACAAGAGCTAGATTGGATGCTATATTTTCCATATCTAACCCCTTTAACCATTGTCCTTTATGCAAAATTGCATTGGATTCTCTTCAGCATCTCTTTTTCAATTGCATTTTTGCTTGAGTAGTGTGGCAAAATTCTTTTTGGTCTCTCGACTCCTCAGCGCTAAATTTCTCAAATATGGTTGATTGGATAAATGTGATTCTTTCTCTTGGTCTGTCTCTAGCCATTCCACCTGCTGAGAACCATAAATTCCAGATTTTTGCTTCAGTAGCGTGTGATCTTTTATGGTTCTACCGAAATAAAGCCTATCATGATGGTAAAATTGTTGATGCTCGTTCTATTTTAGCTCATATCAACAAAATTGCTTTGGAGCATTTTCATGCATGGAAAAAATTGATCTTCTTTCATTGAAGATTCATGGATCGCTCCTCCTAATGATTGGTTCAAAATAAACTTTAATACAGCTATTCGGGATACTTTCTCTATACAAGCAGTAGTTTGTTAGGATTCAAATGGCTTTATTATTCGGATGATTTCTCAAGTCAGTCCGGCCTGTTTGCCTAATTATGGGGAAGCACTTGCAGCTCAATTGGCAGTCTCTTTAGTTGCTTCACTCCATCTTGGCAAATTTTTTCTAGAAGGTGATTCTCAAGTTGTTATTCTAGCTCTTCAGCAGCCCAGTATTTCTCACGATTGGCAGATTTCTTCTATTATCACAAATACTATTAACTTTATCCCAGCATCTTCCTTTTGGAAAGCTAGGAAGGTCACCAGAAGTGCAAACTTCTGTGACCATAATGCGGCACTTTGGGCCGCGGCCAGAAAATTTTCTGGCTGCATTCCCTAAACCCCTCTCATTCTCTCTCGGTTCCTATTACTAGTGGGAAGGATCCTTTGGTCTCTTTATCGCTTTCCTAGTTTATTTTGGTTTGTTTTCATTTTCTTTGTTGTTGTTATTTTATGATGTACTCACAAAATAATAATAATATGAGGATAACTTTTATAAGGAGTTGGTGTAAATCAGCTCTTTTGTGCCCACCAATCAGCCATTGACACCTTAGCATATCAGAAAAATCTTAAGTTTAAGAAATAAACACTACAACACCGGATTATACAAAATATAAAAAGAAAAATAATTAAAAAACTAATTAATTATTTA
Source organism: Corylus avellana (assembly GCF_901000735.1). Taxonomy (NCBI): domain Eukaryota; kingdom Viridiplantae; phylum Streptophyta; class Magnoliopsida; order Fagales; family Betulaceae; genus Corylus; species Corylus avellana. Next base: position 18,255,801 of record NC_081543.1, on the reverse strand, counting down.
AAAAAGAAAAAAGAAAAACAAAGGAGTGGCTAGCTGGCCACCCCACCCCCACTTGGGGTGGCTGCCAGCCACCCAAAGGGAGGTAGGGGCGGCTGCCAAGGGTGGTTGCGCCAGCCACCCCTAGCCCATCTAGGGTGGCCGACGAGCCACCCCAGATCTGCCTGGGTGCCATGCGCGGGCCACCTCTGCCCATGGGGTGGCTCGTCAACCACCCCAAATGGGTTGGGGGTGGTGGTGCGGCCACCTCCTCCCATCTGGGGTGGCCCGCCAGGCACCCTAGATCTGTTGGAGGTGGCCACGCAGGCCACCTCTACCCCAGATGGGCTGGGGGTGGCAGTGCGGCCACCTCCGCCCATATGGGGTGGCTCGCCGGCCACTCTAGAGGGGCTGGGGGGGGCGGCGAGCCACCCTCAACCCTCTTGCAATTTCTTAAAATTAAAAAAAAAAAAAAAAACAAACAAAAAATGGAAAAACTTATATAATCTGGTGTTTTGGTGCCTATTTGAAATGGTGCAATAATTCTAGGTTGCCTATTCTTACTGGTGGGCACAAAGGAGCTGGTGTAAACCAGCTCCTTATAGAAGTTATCATGTAATAATAATAATAATAATAACACTCACAATGGAGCAGCCAAATTTTTATGCAAAATGGATCCTACATCTGATTAGCTATACTTTTATCTATATCATTTAATTATTTTTTTACTCTTTATTTCTCTCTTAGTGGCAAACTGAGAGAGAGCTCGAGAGGTGGGAAGAAGAGAGAGCTAGAAAGGCTGTTTCTAGACACTACTGAGAGAGAGAGAGAGAGAGAGAGAGAG